>NC_087395.1:8257500-8300000 GCF_031307605.1 Tribolium castaneum | reverse complement strand
TCCTACAAGAAAAATGCAAATAACGATTTTGTAGTAAATTTTATCAGCTTTAATTTTGAAAAAAAGATAAAAATTGATAGGAGTAACAGTTTTCGAGATATAAGCAAAAAACCAATAAGAAAACTGTAACTGTTACTGAACAAAAATGTAATTCAGTTTTCAATGTTTAAGACGATGACGAAAATGCAGCATTTACAAACGACATTAAGACTTCAGTGACCTATATGTCACCTCTTTTTTCTTCTAATAAAGTATTGGACCCAATAAATTAAGTGTATTTTAAATCACAAGACATTTTCTGTTGAAGCACTTTTTTTTTAATTTTAATTATTTTCAAACTTATATCTCGCTTATGGTTAGTCCTACATGAAAAATGCAAATAACTATTTTGTAGAAAATTTTATCAGTTTAATTTTAGTAAAAAGATAAAAATTGATAGGAGTAACTGTTTTCGAGATTTAAGCAAGAAACCAAAAAACTGTTACCTTAATTAAGCGCTTGCCAACTAAATTAAGTGTATTTTAAATCACAAGGCATTTTCTGTTAAAGCACTTTTTTTTAAATATTAATTATTTTCAAACTTATATCTCGCTTATGGTTAGTCCTACATGAAAAATGCAAACTACTATTTTGTAGGAAATTTTATCAGCTTTAATTTTAGTAAAAAGATAATAAAAATTGATTGGAGTAACTGTTTTCGAGATATAAGCAAGAAACCAAAAAACTGTTACCTTAATTAAGCGTTTGCATATAAGCAAATTTAGTACTTTTAGTATTATTATTATTAAATGCAAAAAAAATGCAAAAAACTATTTTGTAGGAAATTTTATCAGTTTTAATTTGAAAGAAAGATAAAAATTGATAGGAGTAAATGTTTTCGAGATATAAGCAAAAAACCAAAGTGAAAACTGTAACAGTTACTGAACAAAAATGTAATTTAGTTTTCAATGTTTAAGACGAAGACGAAAATGCAGCATTTACTGTCACCTCTTTTGTCTACTAATTAAGTATTGGACCCAATAAATTAAGTGTATTTTAAATCACAAAACATTTTCTGTTAAAGCACATTTTTTTTTAATTATTAATTATTTTTAAACTTATATCTCGTTTATGGTTAGTTCTACATGAAAAATGCAAATAACTATTTTGTAGGAAATTTTATCAGCTTTAATTTTAGTGAAAAGGTAAAAATTAATAGGAGTAATTGTTTTCGAGATATAAGCAAGAAACTGTTACCTTAATTAAGCGCTTGCATATAAACAAATTTAGTAATATTATTATTATTATTATTAATGTTATTGTTATTAATATGACGACTAAAAACGACTCTCAAGACTTTGGTGACTTTTATGTCTTTTCCTTTTTCCTCAAGTAAAGTGTTAGACAAAATTAATTTAGTTTAATTTCAGTATTTCAAACATTTTATTTTAAAGCAAATTTTTGTTAAATATTATTTATATCTATCTCTATAACTCGCTTATGCTTGGTCCTACAAGAAAAATACAAATAACTATTTTGTAGGAAATTTTATCAGCTTTAATTTTAGTAAAAAGATAAAAATTGATAGGAGTAACTGTTTTCGAGATATAAGCAAGAAACCAAAAAACTGTTACCTTAATAAAGCGCTTGCATATAAGCAAATTTAGTACTATTAGTATTATTATTATTAATGTTATTGTTATTAATATGACGACTAAAAACCACTCTCAAAACTTTGGTGACTTTTATGTATTCTCCTTTTTCCTCAACTAAAGTGTTAGTCTTAATTAATTTAGTTTAATTTCGGTTTTTCAAACATTTTATTTTAAAGCAAATTTTTGTTAAAGATTATTTATATCCAACTCTATACCTCGCTTATGGTTGGTCCTACAAAAAAAATGCCAATAACTATTTTGTAGGAAATTTTATCAGCTTTGATTTTGAAAGAAAGATAAAAATTGATAGGAATAACTGTTTTCGAGATATAAGCAAAAAACCAATAAGAAAACTGTAACTGTTACTAAACAAAAATGTAATTCAGTATTCAATGTTTGAGACAAAGACGAAAATGCAGCATTTAAAATCGACTCTGAAGACTTCAGTGACTTTTATGTCACCTCCTTTTTCTTCTAATAATGTATTGGACCCATTAAATTAAGTGTATTTTAAATCACAAGACATTTTCTGTTAAAGCACTTTTTTTTTAAATATTAATTATTTTCAAACTTATATCTCGCTTATGGTTAGTCCTACATAAAAAATGCAAATAACTATTTTGTAGGAAATTTTATCAGCTTTAATTTTGAAAGAAAGATAAAAATTGATAGTAGTAATTGTTTTTGAGATATAAGCAAAAAACTAAAGTAAAAACTGTTACAGTTACTGAACAAAAATGTAATTCAGTTTTCAATGTTTGAGACGAAGACGAAAATGCAGCATTTAAAAACGACTCTGAAGACTTCAGCGACTTTTATGTCACCTCCTTATTCTTCTAATAAAGTATTGGACCCAATAAATTAAGTGTATTTTAAATCACAAGACATTTTCTGTTAAAGCACTTTTTTTTAAATATTAATAATTTTCAAACTTACATCTCGCTTATGGTTAGTCCTACATGAAAAATGCAAATAACTATTTTGTAGAAAATTTTATCAGCTTTAATTTTGATAGAAAGATAAAAATTGATAGTAGTAATTGTTTTCGAGATATAAGCAAAAAACTAAAGTAAAAACTGTTACAGTTACTGAACAAAAATGTAATTCAGTTTTCAATGTTTGAGACGAAGACGAAAATGCAGCATTTAAAAACGACTCTGAAGACTTCAGCGACTTTTATGTCACCTCCTTATTCTTCTAATAAAGTATTGGACCCAATAAATTAAGTGTATTTTAAATCACAAGACATTTTCTGTTAAAGCACTTTTTTTTAAATATTAATAATTTTCAAACTTACATCTCGCTTATGGTTAGTCCTACATGAAAAATGCAAATAACTATTTTGTAGGAAATTTTATCAGCTTTAATTTTAGTAAACAGATAAAAATTGATAGGAGTAACTGTTTTCGAGATATAAGCAAGAAACCAAAAAACTGTTACCTTAATAAAGCGCTTGCATATAAGCAAATTTAGTACTATTAGTATTATTATTATTAATGTTATTGTTATTAATATGACGACTAAAAACGACTCTGAAGACTTTGGTGACTTTTATGTCTTCTCCTTTTTCCTATACTAAAGTGTTAGACACAATTAATTTAGTTTAATTTCAGTATTTCAAACATTTTATTTTAAAGCAAATTTTTGTTAAATATTATTTATATCTATCTCTATAACTCGCTTATGCTTGGTCCTACAAGAAAAATACAAATAACTATTTTGTAGGAAATTTTATCAGCTTTAATTTTAGTAAAAAGATAAAAATTGATAGGAGTAACTGTTTTCGAGATATAAGCAAGAAACCAAAAAACTGTTACCTTAATAAAGCGCTTGCATATAAGCAAATTTAGTACTATTAGTATTATTATTATTAATGTTATTGTTATTAATATGACGACTAAAAACCACTCTCAAAACTTTGGTGACTTTTATGTCTTCTCCTTTTTCCTCAACTAAAGTGTTAGTCTTAATTAATTTAGTTTAATTTCGGTTTTTCAAACATTTTATTTTAAAGCAAATTTTTGTTAAAGATTATTTATATCCAACTCTATACCTCGCTTATGGTTGGTCCTACAAAAAAAATGCCAATAACTATTTTGTAAGAAATTTTATCAGCTTTGATTTTAAAAGAAAGATAAAAATTGATAGGAATAACTGTTTTCGAGATATAAGCAAAAAACCAATAAGAAAACTGTAACTGTTACTAAACAAAAATGTAATTCAGTATTCAATGTTTGAGACAAAGACGAAAATGCAGCATTTAAAATCGACTCTGAAGACTTCAGTGACTTTTATGTCACCTCCTTTTTCTTCTAATAATGTATTGGACCCAATAAATTAAGTGTATTTTAAATCACAAGACATTTTCTGTTTAAGCACTTTTTTTTAAATATTGATAATTTTCAAACTTACATCTCGCTTATGGTTAGTCCTACATGAAAAATGCAAATAACTATTTTGTAGGAAATTTTATCAGCTTTAATTTTAGTAAACAGATAAAAATTGATAGGAGTAACTGTTTTCGAGATATAAGCAAGAAACCAAAAAACTGTTACCTTAATAAAGCGCTTGCATATAAGCAAATTTAGTACTATTAGTATTATTATTATTAATGTTATTGTTATTAATATGACGACTAAAAACGACTCTGAAGACTTTGGTGACTTTTATGTCTTCTCCTTTTTCCTATACTAAAGTGTTAGACACAATTAATTTAGTTTAATTTCAGTATTTCAAACATTTTATTTTAAAGCAAATTTTTGTTAAATATTATTTATATCTATCTCTATAACTCGCTTATGCTTGGTCTTACAAGAAAAATACAAATAACTATTTTGTAGGAATTTTTATCAGCTTTAATTTTAGTAAAAAGATAAAAATTGATAGGAGTAACTGTTTTCGAGATATAAGCAAGAAACCAAAAATCTGTTACCTTAATAAAGCGCTTGCATATAAGCAAATTTAGTACTATTAGTATTATTATTATTAATGTTATTGTTATTAATATGACGACTAAAAACGACTCTCAAGACTTTGGTGACTTTTATGTCTTCTCCTTTTTCCTCAACTAAAGTGTTAGTTTTAATTAATTTAGTTTAATTTCGGTTTTTCAAACATTTTATTTTAAAGCAAATTTTTGTTAAAGATTATTTATATCCAACTCTATAACTCGCTTATGGTTAGTTCTACAAAAAAATGCCAATAACTATTTTGTAGGAAATTTTATCAGCTTTGATTTTGAAAGAAAGATAAAAATTGATAGGAGTAACTGTTTTCGAGATATAAGCAAAAAACCAATAAGAAAACTGTAACTGTTACTAAACAAAAATGTAATTCAGTTTTCAATGTTTGAGACATAGACGAAAATGCAGCATTTAAAATCGACTCTGAAGACTTCAGTGACTTTTATGTCACCTCCTTTTTCTTCTAATAAAGTATTGGACCCATTAAATTAAGTGTATTTTAAATCACAAGACATTTTCTGTTAAAGCACGTTTTTTTTAAATATTAATTATTTTCAAACTTATATCTCGCTTATGGTTAGTCCTACATGAAAAATGCAAATTACTATTTTGTAGGAAATTTTATCAGCTTTAATTTTAGTAAAAAGATAAAAATTGATAGGAGTAACTGTTTTCGAGATATAAGCAAGAAACCAAAAAACTGTTACCTTAATTAAGCGCTTGCATATAAGCAAATTTAGTACTAAAAACAACTCTGAAGACTTTGGTGATTTTTATGTCTTCTCCTTTTTCCTCTACTAAAGTGTTAGACCCAATTAATTTACTTTAATATCGGTTTTTCAAACATTTTATTTTAAAGCAAATTTTTGTTAAAGATTATTTATATCCAACTCTATAACTCGCTTATGGTTGGTCTTACAAAAGAAATGCAAATAACTATTTTGTTGGAAATTTTATCAGCTTTAATTTTGAAAGAAAGATAAAAATTGATAGGAGTAATTGTTTTCGAGATATAAGCAAAAAACCAAAGTGAAAACTGTTACAGTTACTGAACAAAAATGTAATTCAGTTTTCAATGTTTGAGACGAAGACGAAAATGCAGCATTTAAAAACGACTCTGAAGACTTCAGTGACTTTTATGTCACCTCCTTTTTCTTCTAATAGAGTATTGGTCCCAATAAATTAAGTGTATTTTAAATCACAAGACATTTTCTGTTAAAGCACTTTTTTTTTAAATATTAATTATTTTCAAACTTCTATCTCGCTTATGGTTAGTCCTACATAAAAAATGCAAATAACTATTTTGTAGGAAATTTTATCAGCTTTAATTTTAGTAAAAAGATAAAAATTGATAGGAGTAACTGTTTTCGAGATATAAGCAAGAAACTGTTACCTTAATTAAGCGCTTGCATATAAGCAAATTTAGTAATATTAGTATTATTATTATTAATGTTATTGTTATTAATATGACGACTAAAGACAACTCTAAGACTTTTGTGACTTTTATGTCTTCTCCTTTTTCCTCTACTAAAGTGTTAGACACAATTAATTTAGTTTAATTTCAGTTTTTCACCAAAGTCTTCAGAGTCGTTTTTAGTCGTCATATTAATAACAATAACATTAATAATAATAATACTAATAGTACTAAATTTGCTTATATGCAAGCGCTTTATTAAGGTAACAGTTTTTTGGTTTCTTGCTTATATCTCGAAAACAGTTACTCCTATCAATTTTTATCTGTTTACTAAAATTAAAGCTGATAAAATTTCCTACAAAATAGTTATTTGCATTTTTCATGTAGGACTAACCATAAGCGAGATGTAAGTTTGAAAATTATTAATATTTAAAAAAAAGTGCTTTAACAGAAAATGTCTTGTGATTTAAAATACACTTAATTTATTGGGTCCAATACTTTATTAGAAGAATAAGGAGGTGACATAAAAGTCGCTGAAGTCTTCAGAGTCGTTTTTAAATGCTGCATTTTCGTCTTCGTCTCAAACATTGAAAACTGAATTACATTTTTGTTCAGTAACTGTAACAGTTTTTACTTTAGTTTTTTGCTTATATCTCGAAAACAATTACTACTATCAATTTTTATCTTTCTATCAAAATTAAAGCTGATAAAATTTTCTACAAAATAGTTATTTGCATTTTTCATGTAGGACTAACCATAAGCGAGATGTAAGTTTGAAAATTATTAATATTTAAAAAAAAGTGCTTTAACAGAAAATGTCTTGTGATTTAAAATACACTTAATTTATTGGGTCCAATACTTTATTAGAAGAATAAGGAGGTGACATAAAAGTCGCTGAAGTCTTCAGAGTCGTTTTTAAATGCTGCATTTTCGTCTTCGTCTCAAACATTGAAAACTGAATTACATTTTTGTTCAGTAACTGTAACAGTTTTTACTTTAGTTTTTTGCTTATATCTCAAAAACAATTACTACTATCAATTTTTATCTTTCTTTCAAAATTAAAGCTGATAAAATTTCCTACAAAATAGTTATTTGCATTTTTTATGTAGGACTAACCATAAGCGAGATATAAGTTTGAAAATAATTAATATTTAAAAAAAAAGTGCTTTAACAGAAAATGTCTTGTGATTTAAAATACACTTAATTTAATGGGTCCAATACATTATTAGAAGAAAAAGGAGGTGACATAAAAGTCACTGAAGTCTTCAGAGTCGATTTTAAATGCTGCATTTTCGTCTTTGTCTCAAACATTGAATACTGAATTACATTTTTGTTTAGTAACAGTTACAGTTTTCTTATTGGTTTTTTGCTTATATCTCGAAAACAGTTATTCCTATCAATTTTTATCTTTCTTTCAAAATCAAAGCTGATAAAATTTCCTACAAAATAGTTATTGGCATTTTTTTTGTAGGACCAACCATAAGCGAGGTATAGAGTTGGATATAAATAATCTTTAACAAAAATTTGCTTTAAAATAAAATGTTTGAAAAACCGAAATTAAACTAAATTAATTAAGACTAACACTTTAGTTGAGGAAAAAGGAGAATACATAAAAGTCACCAAAGTTTTGAGAGTGGTTTTTAGTCGTCATATTAATAACAATAACATTAATAATAATAATACTAATAGTACTAAATTTGCTTATATGCAAGCGCTTTATTAAGGTAACAGTTTTTTGGTTTCTTGCTTATATCTCGAAAACAGTTACTCCTATCAATTTTTATCTTTTTACTAAAATTAAAGCTGATAAAATTTCCTACAAAATAGTTATTTGTATTTTTCTTGTAGGACCAAGCATAAGCGAGTTATAGAGATAGATATAAATAATATTTAACAAAAATTTGCTTTAAAATAAAATGTTTGAAATACTGAAATTAAACTAAATTAATTTTGTCTAACACTTTACTTGAGGAAAAAGGAAAAGACATAAAAGTCACCAAAGTCTTGAGAGTCGTTTTTAGTCGTCATATTAATAACAATAACATTAATAATAATAATAATAATATTACTAAATTTGTTTATATGCAAGCGCTTAATTAAGGTAACAGTTTCTTGCTTATATCTCGAAAACAATTACTCCTATTAATTTTTACCTTTTCACTAAAATTAAAGCTGATAAAATTTCCTACAAAATAGTTATTTGCATTTTTCATGTAGAACTAACCATAAACGAGATATAAGTTTAAAAATAATTAATAATTAAAAAAAAATGTGCTTTAACAGAAAATGTCTTGTGATTTAAAATACACTTAATTTATTGGGTCCAATACTTAATTAGTAGACAAAAGAGGTGACAGTAAATGCTGCATTTTCGTCTTCGTCTTAAACATTGAAAACTAAATTACATTTTTGTTCAGTAACTGTTACAGTTTTCACTTTGGTTTTTTGCTTATATCTCGAAAACATTTACTCCTATCAATTTTTATCTTTCTTTCAAATTAAAACTGATAAAATTTCCTACAAAATAGTTTTTTGCATTTTTTTTGCATTTAATAATAATAATACTAAAAGTACTAAATTTGCTTATATGCAAACGCTTAATTAAGGTAACAGTTTTTTGGTTTCTTGCTTATATCTCGAAAACAGTTACTCCAATCAATTTTTATTATCTTTTTACTAAAATTAAAGCTGATAAAATTTCCTACAAAATAGTAGTTTGCATTTTTCATGTAGGACTAACCATAAGCGAGATATAAGTTTGAAAATAATTAATATTTAAAAAAAAGTGCTTTAACAGAAAATGCCTTGTGATTTAAAATACACTTAATTTAGTTGGCAAGCGCTTAATTAAGGTAACAGTTTTTTGGTTTCTTGCTTAAATCTCGAAAACAGTTACTCCTATCAATTTTTATCTTTTTACTAAAATTAAACTGATAAAATTTTCTACAAAATAGTTATTTGCATTTTTCATGTAGGACTAACCATAAGCGAGATATAAGTTTGAAAATAATTAAAATTAAAAAAAAAGTGCTTCAACAGAAAATGTCTTGTGATTTAAAATACACTTAATTTATTGGGTCCAATACTTTATTAGAAGAAAAAAGAGGTGACATATAGGTCACTGAAGTCTTAATGTCGTTTGTAAATGCTGCATTTTCGTCATCGTCTTAAACATTGAAAACTGAATTACATTTTTGTTCAGTAACAGTTACAGTTTTCTTATTGGTTTTTTGCTTATATCTCGAAAACTGTTACTCCTATCAATTTTTATCTTTTTTTCAAAATTAAAGCTGATAAAATTTACTACAAAATCGTTATTTGCATTTTTCCTGTAGGACCAACTATAAGCGAGTTATAGAGTTGGATATAAATAATATTTAACAAAAATTTGCTTTAAAATATAATGTTTAAAAAACTGAAATTAAACTAAATTAATTGTGTCTAACACTTTAGTAGCGGAAAAAGGAGGAGACATAAAAGTCAATAAAGTCTTAGAGTTGTCTTTAGTCGTCATATTAATAACAATAACATTAATAATAACAATACTAGTAGTACTAAATTTGCTTATATGCAAGCGCTTAATTAAGGTAACAGTTTTTTTGTTTTTTGCTTATATCTCGAAAACAGTTACTCCTATCAATTTTTATCTTTCATCCAAAATTAAAGCTGATAAAATTTCCTACAAAATAGTTGTTTGCATTTTTCTTGTAGGACCAACCATAAGCGAGTTATAGAGTTGGATATAATTAATATTTAACAAAAATTTGCTTTAAAATAAAATGTTTAAAAAACTGAAATTAAACTAAATTAAACTAACACTTTAGTAGAGGAAAAAGGAGATGTCATAAAAGTCACTGAAGTTTTTAGAGTCGTTTGTAAATGCTGCATTTTCGTCATCGACGACAGTTACTGAACAAAAATGTAATTCAGTTTTCAATGTTTCAGACGAAGACGAAAATGCAGCATTTACTGTCACCTCCTTTTTCTTCTAATTAAGTATTGGACCCAATAAATTAAGTGTATTTTAAATCACAAGACATTTTTTGTTAAAACACATTTTTTTTTAATTATTAATTATTTTCAAACTTATATCTCGCTTATGGTTAGTTCTACATGAAAAATGCAAATAACTATTTTGTAGGAAATTTTATCACTTTTAATTTTGGTAAAAAGGTAAAAATTGATAGGAGTATCTGTTTTCGAGATATAAGCTAGAAACCAAAAAACTGTTACCTTAATTAAGCGCTTGCATATAAGCAAATTTAGTACTATTGGTATTATTATTATTAATGTTATTGTTATTAATATGACGACTAAAAACGACTCTGAAGACTTTAGTGACCTTTATGTCTTCTCCTTTTTCCTATACTAAAGTGTTAGACTCAATTAATTTAGTTTAATTTCGGTTTTTCAAACATTTTATTTTAAAGCAAATTTTTGTTAAAGATTATTTATATCTAACTCTATAACTCGCTTATGGTTGGTCTTACAAAAGAAATGCAAACAACTATTTTGTAGGAAATTTTATCAGCTTTAATTTTGAAAAAACGATAAAAATTGATAGGAGTAATTGTTTTCGAGATATGCAAAAAACCAAAGTAAAAACTGTTACAGTTACTGAACAAAAATGTAATTCAGTTTTCAATGTTTGAGACGAAGACGAAAATGCAGCATTTAAAAACGACTCTGAAGACTTCAGCGACTTTTATGTCACCTCCTTTTTCTTCTAATAAAGTATTGGACCCAATAAATTAAGTGTATTTTAAATCACAAGACATTTTCTGTTAAAGCACTTTTTTTTTAAATATTAATAATTTTTAAACTTATATCTCGCTTATGGTTAGTCTTACATGAAAAATGCAAACAACTATTTTGTAGAAAATTTTATCAGCTTTAATTTTAGTAAAAAGATAAAAATTGATATAAGTAACTATTTTCGAGATATAAGCAAGAAAGCAAAAAACTGTTACCTTAATTAAGCGTTTGCATGTAAGCAAATTTAGTACTATTAGTAGTATTATTATTAATGTTATTGCTATTAATATGACGACTAAAGACGACTCTGAAACCTTTAGTGACATTTATGTCTTCTCCTTTTTCCTCTACTAAAGTGTTAGACACAATTTTAAATATTAATTATTTTCATACTTATATCTCGCTTATGGTTAGTCCTACATGAGAAATGCAAATAATTATTTTGTAGGAAATTTTATCAGCTTTAATTTTGAAAGAAAGATAAAAATTGATAGGAGTAATTGTTTTCGAGATATAAGCAAAAAACCAAAGTAAAAACTGTTACAGTTACTGAACAAAAATGTAATTCAGTTTTCAATGTTTGAGAGGAAGACGAAAATGCAGCATTTAAAAACGACTCTGAAGACTTTAGTGACTTTTATGTCTCCTCCTTTTTCCTCTACTAAAGTGTTAGACACAATTAATTTAGTTTAATTTCAGTTTTTCAAACATATTATTTTAAAGCAAATTTTTGTTAAATATTAAAAACTATAAAATGGCTTAGATTGCCTAAAAACACACATCACACATGATCTTTTGCATAGAAATGAGAAAACGCTCATGTAACACACAAAATAAGCTCCATTTTTCCTTATTAAAAGTATTATTATTATTATTACTTTTGTTACTATTACTATTATTATTATTATTATTATTATTGTTATTATTATTATTATTAACTTTTGTATAGTAAATGATTTTATACCAGTTTTAAAATAAGTTATTAATTTTAGACAATTTCTTGCCTAAAAACACAGATCACAGATGATTTCTTGCATAGAAATGAGAAAACACTCATATAACACACAAAATAAGCTTCATTTTTGCTTAGAAAACTAAGCTTAATTTTATTACTATTATTATTATTTTTATTATTATTATTGTTATTATTATTATTATTATTATTATTATTATTGTTATTATTATTATTATTATTATTAATATTATTATTATTATTATTATTATTATTATTATTATTATTATTATTAAAAACCGATTTTAACTTTTGTATAGTATTGTTTTTATACCAGTTTTAAAATGAGTGATTAATTTTAGCCAATTTCTTGCCTAAAAACTATAAAATGGCTAAGATTGCCTAAAAACACTGATCACACATGATCTTTTGCATAGAAATGAGAAAACGCTCATATAACACAAAATAAGCTTTATTTTTGCTTAGAAAACTAAGCTTACTTTTATTACTACTGTTATTATTATTTTTATTATTATTATTATTATTATTATTATTATTATTATTATTATTATTATTATTATTATTATTATTATTATTATTATTATAATTATTATTATTAATATTATTATTATTAATAACCGATTATAACTTTTGTATAGTAAATGTTTTTATAACAGTTTTAAAATGAATTATTAGTTTTAGACAATTTCTTGCCTAAAAACACAGATCACAGATGATCTCTTGCATAGAAATGAGAAAACGCTCAGATAACACAAAATAAGCATCATTTTTGCTTAAAAAAACTAAGCTTTAATTTAGAAAGAAATTCATTATTATAAGTATTATTATCATTATTATTATTATTATTATTATTATTATTATTATTATTATTTTATTTATTACTATTATTATTATTATTATTATTAT
Organism: Tribolium castaneum; assembly: GCF_031307605.1. Lineage (NCBI taxonomy): Eukaryota > Metazoa > Arthropoda > Insecta > Coleoptera > Tenebrionidae > Tribolium > Tribolium castaneum. The sequence continues at coordinate 8,287,355 of NC_087395.1, read as the reverse complement.
TATTATTATTATTATTATTATTAACTTTTGTATAGTAAATGTTTTTATACCAGTTTAAAAATGAGTTATTAATTTTAGACAATTTCTTGCCTAAAAACACAGATCACAGATGATTTCTTGCATAGAAATGAGAAAACGCTCATATAACACAAAATAAGCTTCATTTTTGCTTAGAAAACTAAGCTTACTTTTATTACTATTATTATGTTTATTATTATTATTATTATTACTATTATTAGTATTATTATTTTTATTATTATTATTATTATTATTATTATTATTATTATTATTATTATTATTATTATTATTATTATTATTATTATTGTTATTATTATTATTATTATTAAAAACTTATATTAAACAGACAGAAAACGTCGTATTCTGACACAAAAAAACGAATTACGTTATAGACTTGACGAGAACGGCGTATCTCGGACTCTTATAGGACTCTTATAGAGTCAAAAAGTATCAGTTTGGATTAAAATAAATTATTTTTGTTGACTCTCAGTCTGAATTGTTCATCAGTTCAAACAAAAACGGCTTATTTTAGACGATCTTTTGCTTTGAACAAGAAAACTTACATCGAACAGACTAAAAACGTATTAATCTGGCATAAAAGAGCAATTTATGTATCACTTTAGATAAAGGCAGCTAATCCTATTCGTTTCATTGCTTAAAATAGACAAAATTGTTAATAAATCTAACAAAAACGCTGTATTGTAGCACAAAATACTAATTACATTATAGTTTCGACGAGAATAGCTTATTTGGAATGATTCTATGCTTCCAAACGAGTAAATTTTTATTAAACAGATGCCAAACATCATGTTTTGTCCTATGATGACATTTTATATTGCAGTTTGTATTAATACAAAATATTTTCGTTGATTCTTTGTTAGAAGCAGCAAACCTAACATTAAAGAATCTGAAAACTTTGTATTCGGACACAAACCACCGAATTTTGTATCAGTTTAGACAAAAACGGTTGATTTTCGACAATATTTTGCTTTGAACAAGAAAACTTATATCAAACTGACTAAAAACGTCTTATTTTAGCATAAAACAAAAGATTTGCGTTATAGTCTTAAAGCTGATTCATGCCACAGTTTGGATAAAAACCAAATATTTTTGTTAATTCATTGTTACAAACAAGAAACCTTACATCAAAGAAACTGAACACCCCTTATTCAGGCACAGAAATTCGAATTACGTTTCAGTCTGGACAAAAACTGCTTATTTTAGACGATCTTTTGTCTTGAACACGAAAACTTACATTAAAAAGATTAAAAACGTCTTTTTCTGCCTGAAAACTGCAAATTATATATTACTCTAGATAAAAGCAATTTATCCTGATTACTCCTTTACTTAGAATAGAGTAAACTTGTATAAAACTTAATGAAAACTTCAAATTTCGTCTCAAAGAAATAATTTACGTTATAGTTTTGACCAGCACTGTTTATTTCAAACGAATTTATGATTCGAAACTAATGAACTTTTATGGGGCAGATGCAAAACCACATATTACCATATAAAGCGTTGTTTTAAAGCAAAGTATTACCTTTTGCAACAAGAAACTTCACGTCAAAGAAACTGAAAATTTCGTATCCATGCATAAATATCGAATTACGTATCAGTTTAAGCAAATACAGCTTATTTTAAACGATTCCTTGCTATAAACAAGAAAAATTTTATCAAGCATATTGAAAACGTCTTATTCTCGAAAATAAGAGCAAATTATGTATCAGTTTTAACAAAAGCGGATTACTCTGTTTGATTCTATGCTTAGAGTAGAGTAAACTACTATAAAACGTAATGAAAACTCTATATTCAAGCTCAAAAGAACTAATTACGTTATAGATTTGGCAAAAAAAAATATTTCGGACGATTACATACTTCGAAGTAAGCAAACTTTAATTGAACAAGTGCAAAAGCTAATACTTTGCTTTAAAATAACGATTTATGTGGTAATATGGTATTTTGCATCTGTCCTATAAAAGTTTACTCGTTTCGCTCCATTGAATCATTCGAAATAAATTATTTTGACACAACAACAACGAAAATAATTTGTTTTTGTTTAAACTGTAACATAAGTCGCTTTTATAAAACGAACTAAGACGATTGGCATCTGTTTAGTGAAAGTTTTCTCGTTTGGGGGCATAAAATCGTTTGAAATTGAAACTATAACGTAAATTATTTCTTTGTATCACTTTAAAGATTTGCGTTATAGTCTTGACGAGAACTGTTAATTTCAAACGATTCTATGCTTTGAAACCAGTATACTTTCACTGAACAGAGGCAAAACGTCTGATTTCGCCTTTAAAAAACGATTTATGTCACAGTTTGGATTAAAACCAATGATTTTCGTTTATTCATTGTTACAAACAAGAAACCTTACATCAAAGAAACTGAAAACCTCTTATTCAGGCCCAGAAAATCAAATTACGTTTCAGTCTAGACACAAATTGCTTATTTTAGACGACTCTTTCTTTTGAACACGAAAACTTACATTAAAAAGATTAAAAACGTCTTATTCTGGCTCAAAACTGCAAATTATGTATTACTTTGAATAAAAGCAGTTTATCCTGATTACTTCTTTGGTTAGAATAGAGCAAACTTGTATAAAACTTAATGAAAACTTTAAATTTCGTCTCAAAGAAATAATTTACGTTATAGTTTTGACCAGAACTGTTAATTTCAAACGATTTTGTCCCCAAACGAGAAAACTTTCACTAAACAAATGCCAAACGTCTTAGTTCGTTTTATAAAAGCGACTTATGATACAGTTTAAACAAAAACAAATTATTTTCGTTGTTGTTGTGTCAAAATAATTTATTTCGAATGATTCAATGGAGCGAAACGAGTATACTTTTATAGGACAGATGCAAAATACCATATTACCACATAAATCGTTATTTTAAAGCAAAGTATTAGCTTTTGCACTTGTTCAATTAAAGTTTGCTTACTTCAAAGTATGAAATCGTCCGAAATATTATTTTTTGCCAAAACTATAACGTAATTTGTTCTTTTGAGCTTGAATATAGAGTTTTCATTACGTTTTATAGTAGTTTACTCTACTCTAAGCATAGAATCAAACAGAGTAATCCGCTTTTGTTAAAACTGAAACATAATTTGCTCTTATTTTCGAGAATAAGACGTTTTCAATATGATTGATAAAATTTTTCTTGTTTATAGCAAGGAATCGTTTAAAATAAGCTGTATTTGCCTAAACTGATACGTAATTCGATATTTATGCATGGATACGAAGTTTTCAGTTTCTTTGACGTGAAATTTCTTGTTGCAAAAGGTAATACTTTGCTTTAAAACAATGCTTTGTATGGTAATATGTGGTTTTGCATCTGCCCCATAAAAGTTCATTAGTTTCGAATCATAAATTCGTTTGAAATAAACAGTGCTGGTCAAAACTATAACGTAAATTATTTCTTTGAGACGAAATTTAAAGTTTTCATTAAGTTTTATACAAGTTTGCTCTATTCTAAGCAAAGGAGTAATCAGGATAAATTGCTTTTATCAAGAGTAATATATAATTTGCAGTTTTCAGCCAGAATAAGACGTTTTTAATCTTTTTAATGTAAGTTTTCGTGTTCAAGACAAAAGATCGTCTAAAATAAGCAGTTTTTGTCTAGACTGAAACGTAATTCGAATTTCTGTACCTGAATAAGGGGTTTTCAGTTTCCTTGATGTAAGGTTTCTTGTTTGTAACAGTGAATTAACAAAAATATTTGGTTTTTATCCAAACTGTGGCGTGAATCAGCTTTAAGACTATAACGCAAATCTTTTGTTTTGTGCTAAAATAAGACGTTTTTAGTCAGTTTGATATAAGTTTTCTTGTTGAAAGCAAAATATTGTCGAAAATCAACCGTTTTTGTCTAAACTGATACAAAATTCGGTGGTTTGTGTCCGAATACAAAGTTTTCAGATTCTTTAATGTTAGGTTTGCTGCTTCTAACAAAGAATCAACGAAAATATTTTGTTTTAATACAAACTGCAATATAAAATGTCTTTATAGGACAAAACATGAAGTTTGGCATCTGTTTAATAAAAATTTACTCGTTTGGAAGCATAGAATCATTCCAAATAAGGTATTCTCGCCGAAACTATAATGTAATTAGTATTTTGTGCTAGAATACAGCGTTTTTGTTAGATTTTTTAACAATTGTCTATTTTAGGCAATGAAACGAAAAGGATTAGCTCTCTTTATCCAAAGTGATACATAAATTGCTCTTTTATGCCAGATTAATACGTTTTTAGTATATTCGATGTCAGTTTTCTTGTTCAAAGCAAAAGATCGTCTAAAATAAGCCGTTTTTGTTTGAACTGATGAACAATTCAGACTGAGAGTCAACAAAAATAATTTGTTTTAATCCAAACTGATACTTTTTGACCCTATAAGAGTCCTATAAGAGTCTGAGATACGCCGTTCTCGTCAAGTCTATAACGTAATTCGTTTTTATGTGTCAGAATACGACGTTTTCTGTCTGTTTAATATAAGTTTTTAATAATAATAATAATAACAATAACAATAACAATAATAATAATAATAATAATAATAATAATAATAATAATAATAATAATAATAATAATAATAATAATAATAATAATAATAATAATAAAAATAATAATAGTAATAAAAGTAAGCTTAGCTTTCTAAGCAAAAATGAAGCTTATTTTTGTGTTATATGAGCGTTTTCTCATTTCTATGCAAGAAATCATCTGTGATCTGTGTTTTTAGGCAAGAAATTGTCTAAAATTAATAACTCATTTTAAAACTGGTATAAAAACATTTACTATACAAAAGTTAATAATAATAATAATAATAATAATAATAATAATAATAATAATAATAATAATAATAATAATAATAATAATAATATAAATAATAATAATAATAATAATAGAAATAATAATAATAATAACAAAAATAATAATAAAAATAATAATAGTAATAAAAGTAAGCATAGTTTTCTAAGCAAAAATGAAGCTTATTTTGTGTGTTATATGAGCGTTTTCTCATTTCTATGCAAGAGATCATCTGTGATCTGTGTTTTTAGGCAAGAAATTGTCTAAAATTAATAACTCATTTTAAAACTGGTATAAAAACATTTACTATACAAAAGTTATAATCGGTTTTTAATAATAATAATAATAATAATAATAATAATAATAATAATAATAGTAATAATAATAATAAAAATAATACAAATAATAATAATATTAATAAAAATAATAATAATAGTAGTAATAAAAGTAAGCTAGGTTTTCTAAGCAAAAATGAAGCTTATTTTGTGTTATATGAGCGTTTTCTCATTTCTATGCAAAAGATAATGTGTGATCTGTGTTTTTAGGCAATCTAAGCCATTTTATAGTTTTTAGGCAAGAAATTGGCTAAAATTAATCACTCGTTTTAAAACCGATATAAAAACAATACTATACAAAAGTAATAATCTGTTTTTAATAATAATAATAATAATAATAATAGTAATAATAATAATAATAATAATAATAATAATAACAATAATAATAATAATAATAATAACAATAATATTAATAAAAATAATAATAATAGTAATAAAAGTAAGCTTAGTTTTCTAAGCAAAAATGAAGCTTATTTTGTGTGTTATATGAATGTTTTCTCATTTCTATGCAAGAAATCATCTGTGATCTGTGTTTTTAGGCAAGAAATTGACTAAAATTAATAACTCATTTTAAAACTGGTCTAAAAACATTTACTATACAAAAGTTAATAATAATAATAATAATAATAATAATAATAATAATAATAATAATAATAATAATAGTAATAGTAACAAAAGTAATAATAATAATAATACTTTTAATAAGGAAAAATGGAGCTTATTTTGTGTGTTACATGAGCGTTTTCTCATTTCTATGCAAAAGATCATGTGTGATCTGTGTTTTTAGGCAATCTAAGCCATTTTATAGTTTTTAATATTCAACAAAAATTAGCTTTAAAATAAAATGTTTGAAAAACTAAAATTAAACTAAATTAATTGTGTCTAACACTTTAGTAGAGGAAAAAGGAGGAGACATAAAAGTCACAAAAGTCTTAGAGTTGTCTTTAGTCGTCATATTAATAACAATAACATTTATAATAACAATACTAGTAGTACTAAATTTGCTTATATGCAAGCGCTTAATTAAGGTAACAGTTTTTTTGTTTTTTGCTTATATCTCGAAAACAGTTACTCCTATCAATTTTTACTTTTTCACCAAAATTAAAGGTGATAAAATTTCCTACAAAATAGTTATTTGCATTTTTCATGTAGAACTAACCATAAGCGAGATATAAGTTAAATAATTAATAATTAAAAAAAAGTGTTTTAACAGAGAATGTCTTGTGATTTAAAATACACTTAATTTATTGGGTCCAATACTTTATTAGAAGAAAAAGAAGGTGACATAAAAGTCACTGAAGTCTTCAGAGTCGTTTTTAAATGCTGCATTTTCGTCTCAAGTTTTTAGTCGTCAAATTAATAACAATAACATTAATAATAATAATACTAATATTACTAAATTTGCTTATATGCAAGCGCTTAATTAAGGTAACAGTTTCTTGCTTATATCTCGAAAACAGTTACTTTTATCAATTTTTATTTTTTTACTAAAATTAAAGCTGATAAAATTTCCTACAAAATAGTTATTTGCATTTTTCATGTAGGACTAACCATAAGCGAGATATAAGTTTGAAAATAATCAATATTTAAAAAAAAAGTGCTTTAACAGAAAATGTCTTGTGATTTAAAATACACTTAATTTATTGGGTCCAATACTTTATTAGAAGAAAAAGGAGGTGACTTAAAAGTCGCTGAAGTCTTCAGAGTCGATTTTAAATGCTGCATTTTCGTCTTCGTCTCAAACATTGAAAACTGAATTACATTTTTGTTCAGTAACTGTTACAGTTTTCACTTTGGTTTTTTGCTTATATCTCGAAAACAGTTACTCCTATAAATTTTTATCTTTCCTTCAAAATTAAAGCTGATAAAATTTGCTACAAAATAGTTTTTAGCATTTTTTTTGTAGGACCAACCATAAGCGAGTTATAGAGTTGGATATAAATAATCTTTAACAAAAATTTGCTTTAAAATAAAATGTTTGAAAAACCGAAATTAAACTAAATTAATTGGGTCTAACACTTTAGTAGAGGAAAAAGGAGGAGACGTAAAAGTCACCAAAGTCTTCAGAGTCGTTTTTAATCGTCATATTAATAACAATAACATTAATAATAATAATACTAATAATACTAAATTTGCTTATATGCAAACGCTTAATTAAGGTAACAGTTTTTTGGTTTCTTGATTATATCTCGAAAACAGTTACTCCTATCAATTTTTATCATTTTACTAAAATTAAAGCTGATAAAATTTCCTACAAAATAGTTATTTGCATTTTTCATGTAAGACTAACCATAAGCGAGATATAAGTTTGAAAATAATTAATATTTAAAAAAAAAGTGCTTTAACAGAAAATGTCTTGTGATTTAAAATACACTTAATTTATTGGGTCCAATACTTTATTAGAAGAAAAAGGAGGTGACATAAAAGTCACTGACGTCTTCAGAGTCGTTTTTAAATGCTGCATTTTTGTCTTCGTCTCAAACATTGAAAACTGAGTTACATTTTTGTTCAGTAACAGTTACAGTTTTCTTATTGGTTTTTTGCTTATATCTCGAAAACAGTTACTCCTATCAAATTTTATCTTTCTTTCAAAATTAAAGCTGATAAAATTTCCAACCAAATAGTTATTTACATTTTTCTTGTAGGACCAAGCATAAACGAGTTATAGAGTTGGATATAAATAATATTTAACAAAAATTTGCTTTAAAATAAAATGCTTGAAAAACCGGAATTAAACTAAATTAATTGAGTCTAACACTTTAGTAGAGGAAAAAGGAGAAGACATAAAAGTCACAAAAGTCTTAGAGTTGTCTTTAGTCGTCATATTAATAACAATAACATTAATAATAATAATACTAATATTACTAAATTTGCTTATATGCAAGCGCTTAATTAAGGTAACAGTTTCTTGCTTATATCTCGAAAACAGTTACTCCTATCAATTTTTATCTTTTTACTAAAATTAAAGCTGATAAAATTTCCTACAAAATAGTTATTTGCATTTTTTATGTAGGACTAACCATAAGCGAGATAGAAGTTTGAAAATAATTAATATTTAAAAAAAAAGTGCTTTAACAGAAAATGTCTTGTGATTTAAAATACACTTAATTTATTGGGTCCAATACTTTATTAGAAGAAAAAGGAGGTGACTTAAAAGTCGCTGAAGTCTTCAGAGTCGATTTTAAATGCTGCATTTTCGTCTTCGTCTCAAACATTGAAAACTGAATTACATTTTTGTTCAGTAACTGTTACAGTTTTCACTTTGGTTTTTTGCTTATATCTCGAAAACAGTTACTCCTATAAATTTTTATCTTTCCTTCAAAATTAAAGCTGATAAAATTTGCTACAAAATAGTTTTTAGCATTTTTTTTGTAGGACCAACCATAAGCGAGTTATAGAGTTGGATATAAATAATCTTTAACAAAAATTTGCTTTAAAATAAAATGTTTGAAAAACCGAAATTAAACTAAATTAATTGGGTCTAACACTTTAGTAGAGGAAAAAGGAGGAGACGTAAAAGTCACCAAAGTCTTCAGAGTCGTTTTTAATCGTCATATTAATAACAATAACATTAATAATAATAATACTAATAATACTAAATTTGCTTATATGCAAACGCTTAATTAAGGTAACAGTTTTTTGGTTTCTTGATTATATCTCGAAAACAGTTACTCCTATCAATTTTTATCATTTTACTAAAATTAAAGCTGATAAAATTTCCTACAAAATAGTTATTTGCATTTTTCATGTAAGACTAACCATAAGCGAGATATAAGTTTGAAAATAATTAATATTTAAAAAAAAAGTGCTTTAACAGAAAATGTCTTGTGATTTAAAATACACTTAATTTATTGGGTCCAATACTTTATTAGAAGAAAAAGGAGGTGACATAAAAGTCACTGACGTCTTCAGAGTCGTTTTTAAATGCTGCATTTTTGTCTTCGTCTCAAACATTGAAAACTGAGTTACATTTTTGTTCAGTAACAGTTACAGTTTTCTTATTGGTTTTTTGCTTATATCTCGAAAACAGTTACTCCTATCAAATTTTATCTTTCTTTCAAAATTAAAGCTGATAAAATTTCCAACCAAATAGTTATTTACATTTTTCTTGTAGGACCAAGCATAAACGAGTTATAGAGTTGGATATAAATAATATTTAACAAAAATTTGCTTTAAAATAAAATGCTTGAAAAACCGGAATTAAACTAAATTAATTGAGTCTAACACTTTAGTAGAGGAAAAAGGAGAAGACATAAAAGTCACAAAAGTCTTAGAGTTGTCTTTAGTCGTCATATTAATAACAATAACATTAATAATAATAATACTAATATTACTAAATTTGCTTATATGCAAGCGCTTAATTAAGGTAACAGTTTCTTGCTTATATCTCGAAAACAGTTACTCCTATCAATTTTTATCTTTTTACTAAAATTAAAGCTGATAAAATTTCCTACAAAATAGTTATTTGCATTTTTTATGTAGGACTAACCATAAGCGAGATAGAAGTTTGAAAATAATTAATATTTAAAAAAAAAGTGCTTTAACAGAAAATGTCTTGTGATTTAAAATACACTTAATTTATTGGGACCAATACTCTATTAGAAGAAAAAGGAGGTGACATAAAAGTCACTGAAGTCTTCAGAGTCGTTTTTAAATGCTGCATTTTCGTCTTCGTCTCAAACATTGAAAACTGAATTACATTTTTGTTCAGTAACTGTAACAGTTTTCACTTTGGTTTTTTGCTTATATCTCGAAAACAATTACTCCTATCAATTTTTATCTTTCTTTCAAAATTAAAGCTGATAAAATTTCCAACAAAATAGTTATTTGCATTTCTTTTGTAAGACCAACCATAAGCGAGTTATAGAGTTGGATATAAATAATCTTTAACAAAAATTTGCTTTAAAATAAAATGTTTGAAAAACCGATATTAAAGTAAATTAATTGGGTCTAACACTTTAGTAGAGGAAAAAGGAGAAGACATAAAAATCACCAAAGTCTTCAGAGTTGTTTTTAGTACTAAATTTGCTTATATGCAAGCGCTTAATTAAGGTAACAGTTTTTTGGTTTCTTGCTTATATCTCGAAAACAGTTACTCCTATCAATTTTTATCTTTTTACTAAAATTAAAGCTGATAAAATTTCCTACAAAATAGTAATTTGCATTTTTCATGTAGGACTAACCATAAGCGAGATATAAGTTTGAAAATAATTAATATTTAAAAAAAACGTGCTTTAACAGAAAATGTCTTGTGATTTAAAATACACTTAATTTAATGGGTCCAATACTTTATTAGAAGAAAAAGGAGGTGACATAAAAGTCACTGAAGTCTTCAGAGTCGATTTTAAATGCTGCATTTTCGTCTATGTCTCAAACATTGAAAACTGAATTACATTTTTGTTTAGTAACAGTTACAGTTTTCTTATTGGTTTTTTGCTTATATCTCGAAAACAGTTACTCCTATCAATTTTTATCTTTCTTTCAAAATCAAAGCTGATAAAATTTCCTACAAAATAGTTATTGGCATTTTTTTTGTAGGACTAACCATAAGCGAGTTATAGAGTTGGATATAAATAATCTTTAACAAAAATTTGCTTTAAAATAAAATGTTTGAAAAACCGAAATTAAACTAAATTAATTAAAACTAACACTTTAGTTGAGGAAAAAGGAGAAGACATAAAAGTCACCAAAGTCTTGAGAGTCGATTTTAGTCGTCATATTAATAACAATAACATTAATAATAATAATACTAATAGTACTAAATTTGCTTATATGCAAGCGCTTTATTAAGGTAACAGTTTTTTGGTTTCTTGCTTATATCTCGAAAACAGTTACTCCTATCAATTTTTATCTTTTTACTAAAATTAAAGCTGATAAAAATTCCTATAAAATAGTTATTTGTATTTTTCTTGTAAGACCAAGCATAAGCGAGTTATAGAGATAGATATAAATAATATTTAACAAAAATTTGCTTTAAAATAAAATGTTTGAAATACTGAAATTAAACTAAATTAATTGTGTCTAACACTTTAGTATAGGAAAAAGGAGAAGACATAAAAGTCACCAAAGTCTTCAGAGTCGTTTTTAGTCGTCATATTAATAACAATAACATTAATAATAATAATACTAATAGTACTAAATTTGCTTATATGCAAGCGCTTTATTAAGGTAACAGTTTTTTGGTTTCTTGCTTATATCTCGAAAACAGTTACTCCTATCAATTTTTATCTGTTAACTAAAATTAAAGCTGATAAAATTTCCTACAAAATAGTTATTTGCATTTTTCATGTAGGACTAACCATAAGCGAGATGTAAGTTTGAAAATTATTAATATTTAAAAAAAAGTGCTTAAACAGAAAATGTCTTGTGATTTAAAATACACTTAATTTATTGGGTCCAATACATTATTAGAAGAAAAAGGAGGTGACATAAAAGTCACTGAAGACTTCAGAGTCGATTTTAAATGCTGCATTTTCGTCTTTGTCTCAAACATTGAATACTGAATTACATTTTTGTTTAGTAACAGTTACAGTTTTCTTATTGGTTTTTTGCTTATATCTCGAAAACAGTTATTCCTATCAATTTTTATCTTTCTTTTAAAATCAAAGCTGATAAAATTTCTTACAAAATAGTTATTGGCATTTTTTTTGTAGGACCAACCATAAGCGAGGTATAGAGTTGGATATAAATAATCTTTAACAAAAATTTGCTTTAAAATAAAATGTTTGAAAAACCGAAATTAAACTAAATTAATTAAGACTAACACTTTAGTTGAGGAAAAAGGAGAAGACATAAAAGTCACCAAAGTTTTGAGAGTGGTTTTTAGTCGTCATATTAATAACAATAACATTAATAATAATAATACTAATAATACTAAATTTGCTTATATGCAAGCGCTTTATTAAGGTAACAGTTTTTTGGTTTCTTGCTTATATCTCGAAAACAGTTACTCCTATCAATTTTTATCTTTTTACTAAAATTAAAGCTGATAAAATTTCCTACAAAATAGTTATTTGTATTTTTCTTGTAGGACCAAGCATAAGCGAGTTATAGAGATAGATATAAATAATATTTAACAAAAATTTGCTTTAAAATAAAATGTTTGAAATACTGAAATTAAACTAAATTAATTGTGTCTAACACTTTAGTATAGGAAAAAGGAGAAGACATAAAAGTCACCAAAGTCTTCAGAGTCGTTTTTAGTCGTCATATTAATAACAATAACATTAATAATAATAATACTAATAGTACTAAATTTGCTTATATGCAAGCGCTTTATTAAGGTAACAGTTTTTTGGTTTCTTGCTTATATCAAGAAAACAGTTACTCCTATCAATTTTTATCTGTTTACTAAAATTAAAGCTGATAAAATTTCCTACAAAATAGTTATTTGCATTTTTCATGTAGGACTAACCATAAGCGAGATGTAAGTTTGAAAATTATTAATATTTAAAAAAAAGTGCTTTAACAGAAAATGTCTTGTGATTTAAAATACACTTAATTTATTGGGTCCAATACTTTATTAGAAGAATAAGGAGGTGACATAAAAGTCGCTGAAGTCTTCAGAGTCGTTTTTAAATGCTGCATTTTCGTCTTCGTCTCAAACATTGAAAACTGAATTACATTTTTGTTCAGTAACTGTAACAGTTTTTACTTTAGTTTTTTGCTTATATCTCGAAAACAATTACTACTATCAATTTTTATCTTTCTATCAAAATTAAAGCTGATAAAATTTCCTACATAATAATTATATAAATAAAAATAAATATAATAAAAGGGGAAGACATAAATGTCACTAAAGGTTTCAGAGTCGTCTTTAGTCGTCATATTAATAACAATAACATTTCTTAAATATTATTTATATCTAACTCTATAACTCGCTTATGGTTGGTCCTACAAAAAAATGCAAATAACTATTTTGTAGGAAATGTTATCAGCTTTAATTTTGAAAAAAAGATAAAAATTGATAGAAGTAACTGTTTTCGAGATATAAGCAAGAAACCAATAAGAAAACTGTAACTGTTACTGAACAAAAATGTAATTCAGTTTTCAATGTTTGAGACGAAGACGAAAATGCAGCATTATTATTATTATTAATGTTATTGTTATTAATATGACGACTAAAAACGACTCTGAAGTCTTTTGTGACTTTTATGTCTTCTCCTTTTTCCTATACTAAAGTGTTAGACTCAATTAATTTAGTTTAATTTCGGTTTTTCAAACATTATATTTGAAAGCAAATTTTTGTTAAAGATTATTTATATCCAACTCTATAACTCGCTTATGGTTGGTCTTACAAAAGAAATGCAAATAACTATTTTGTAGGAAATTTTATCAGCTTTAATTTTGAAAGAAAGATAAAAATTGATAGGAGTAATTGTTTTCGAGATATAAGCAAAAAACCAAAGTAAAAACTGTTACAGTTACTGAACAAAAATGTAATTCAGTTTTCAATGTTTGAGACGAAGACGAAAATGCAGCATTTAAAAACGACTCTGAAGACTTCAGCGACTTTTATGTCACCTCCTTTTTCTTCTAATATAGTATTGGACCCAATAAATTAAGTGTATTTTAAATCACAAGACATTTTCTGTTAAAGCACTTTTTTTTTAAATATTAATCATTTTTAAACTTATATCTCGCTTATGCTTAGTCTTACATGAAAAATGCAAATAACTATTTTGTAGAAAATTTTATCAGCTTTAATTTTAGTAAAAAGATAAAAATTGATATAAGTAACTGTTTTCCAGATATAAGCAAGAAACCAAAAAACTGTTACCTTAATTAAGCGTTTGCATGTAAGCAAATTTAGTACTATTAGTATTATTATTAATGTTATTGTTATTAATATGACGAATAAAGACGACTCTGAAACCTTTAGTGACCTTTATCTCTTCTCCTTTTTCCTCTACTAAAGTGTTAGACACAATTAATTTAGTTTAATTTTAGTTTTTCAAACATTTTATTTTAAAGCAAGTTTTTGTTAAATATTATTTATACCCAACTCTATAACTCGCTTATGGTTGGTCCTACAAGAAAAATGCACATAACTATTTTGTAGGAAATTTTATCAGCTTTAATTTTGAAAAAAAGATAAAATTTGATAGGAGTAACGGTTTTCGAGATATAAGCAAAAAACCAATAAGAAAACTGTAACTGTTACTGAACAAAAATGTAATTCAGTTTTCAATGTTTGAGACGAAGACGAAAACGCAGCATTTAAAAACGACTCTGAAGACTTCAGTGACATTTAAGTCACCTCCTTTTTCTTCTAATAAAGTATTGGACCCAATAAATTAAGTGTATTTTAAATCACAAGACATTTTTTGTTAAAGCACTTTTTTTTTAAATATTAATTATTTTTAAACTTATATCTCGCTTATGGTTAGTCCTATATGAAAAATGCAAATTACTATTTTGTAGGAAATTTTATTTTTTAGTTTTTCAAACATTTTATTTTAAAGCAAGTTTTTGTTAAATATTATTTATATCCAACTCTATAACTCGCTTATGGTTGGTCCTACAAGAAAAATGCAAATAACTATTTTGTAGGAAATTTTATCAGCTTTAATTTTGAAAGAAAGATAAAAATTGATAGGAATAATTGTTTTCGAGATATAAGCAAAAAACCAAAGTGAAAACTGTTACAGTTACTAAACAAAAATGTAATTCAGTTTTCAATGTTTGAGACGAAGACGAAAATGCAGCATTTAAAAACGACTCTGAAAACTTCTGTGACTTTTAAGTCACCTCCTTTTTCTTCTAATAATGTATTGGACCCAATAAATTAAGTGTATTTCAAATCACAAGACATTTTCTGTTAAAGCACTTTTTTTTTAAATATTGATTATTTTCAAACTTACATCTCGCTTGTGGTTAGTCTTACATGAAAAATGCAAATAACTATTTTGTAGGAAATTTTATCAGCTTTAGTTTTAGTAAACAGATAAAAATTGATAGGAGTAACTGTTTTCGAGATATAAGCAAGAAACCAAAAAACTGTTACCTTAATAAAGCGCTTGCATATAAGCAAATTTAGTACTATTAGTATTATTATTATTAATGTTATTGTTATTAATATGACGACTAAAAACGACTCTGAAGACTTTGGTGACTTTTATGTCTTCTCCTTTTTCCTATACTAAAGTGTTAGACACAATTAATTTAGTTTAATTTCAGTATTTCAAACATTTTATTTTAAAGCAAATTTTTGTTAAATATCATTTATATCTATCTCTATAACTCGCTTATGCTTGGTCCTACAAGAAAAATACAAATAACTATTTTGTAGGAAATTTTATCAGCTTTAATTTTAGTAAAAAGATAAAAATTGATAGGAGTAACTGTTTTCGAGATATAAGCAAGAAACCAAAAAACTGTTACCTTAATAAAGCGCTTGCATATAAGCAAATTTAGTACTATTAGTATTATTATTATTAATGTTATTGTTATTAATATGACGACTAAAAACGACTCTCAAGACTTTGGTGACTTTTATGTCTTCTCCTTTTTCCTCAACTAAAGTGTTAGTTTTAATTAATTTAGTTTAATTTCGGTTTTTCAAACATTTTATTTTAAAGCAAATTTTTGTTAAAGATTATTTATATCCAACTCTATAACTCGCTTATGGTTAGTCCTACAAAAAAAATGCCAATAACTATTTTGTAGGAAACTTTATCAGCTTTGATTTTGAAAAAAAGATAAAAATTGATAGGAGTAACTGTTTTCGAGATATAAGCAAAAAACCAATAAGAAAACTGTAACTGTTACTAAACAAAAATGTAATTCAGTTTTCAATGTTTGAGACAAAGACGAAAATGCAGCATTTAAAATCGACTCTGAAGACTTCAGTGACTTTTATGTCACATCCTTTTTCTTCTAATAAAGTATTGGACCCATTAAATTAAGTGTATTTTAAATCACAAGACATTTTCTGTTAAAACACTTTTTTTTTAAATATTAATTATTTTCAAACTTATATCTCGCTTATGGTTAGTCCTACATGAAAAATGCAAATTACTATTTTGTAGGAAATTTTATCAGCTTTAATTTTAGTAAAAAAATAAAAATTGATAGGAGTAACTGTTTTCGAGATATAAGCAAGAAACCAAAAAACTGTTACCTTAATAAAGCGCTTGCATATAAGCAAATTTAGTACTAAATACAACTCTGAAGACTTTGGTGATTTTTATGTCTTCTCCTTTTTCCTCTACTAAAGTGTTAGACCCAATTAATTTAGTTTAATATCGGTTTTTCAAACATTTTATTTTAAAGCAAATTTTTGTTAAAGATTATTTATATCCAACTCTATAACTCGCTTATGGTTGGTCCTACAAAAAAATGGAAATAACTGTTTTGTAGGAAATTTTATCAGTTTTAATTTTGAAAAAAAGGTAAAAATTGATAGGAGATATAAGCAAGAAACCAAAAAACTGTTACCTTAATAAAGCGCTTGCATATAAGCAAATTTAGTACTATTAGTATTATTATTATTAATGTTATTGATATTAATATGACGACTAAAGACGACTCTGAAACATTTAGTGACTTTTATGTCTTCTCGTTTTTCCTATACTAAAGTGTTAGACCCAATTAATTTAGTTTAATTTCGGTTTTTCAAACATTTTATTTTAAAGCAAATTTTTGTTAAAGATTATTTATATCCAACTCTATAACTCGCTTATGGTTGGTCTTACAAAAGAAATGCAAATAACTATTTTGTAGGAAATTTTATCAGCTTTAATTTTGAAAGAAAGATAAAAATTGATAGGAGTAATTGTTTTTGAGATATAAGCAAAAAACCAAAGTGAAAACTGTTACAGTTACTGAACAAAAATGTAATTCAGTTTTCAATGTTTGAGACGAAGACGAAAATGCAGCATTTAAAAACGACTCTGAAGACTTCAGTGACTTTTATGTCACCTCCTTTTTCTTCTAATAGAGTATTGGTCCCAATAAATTAAGTGTATTTTAAATCACAAGACATTTTCTGTTAAAGCACTTTTTTTTTAAATATTAATTATTTTCAAACTTCTATCTCGCTTATGGTTAGTCCTACATGAAAAATGCAAATAACTATTTTGTAGGAAATTTTATCAGCTTTAATTTTAGTAAAAAGATAAAAATTGATAGGAGTAACTGTTTTCGAGATATAATCAAGAAACCAAAAAACTGTTACCTTAATTAAGCGTTTGCATATAAGCAAATTTAGTATTATTAGTATTATTATTTTTAATGTTATTGTTATTAATATGACGATTAAAAACGACTCTGAAGACTTTGGTGACTTTTACGTCTCCTCCTTTTTTCTCTACTAAAGTGTTAGACCCAATTAATTTAGTTTAATTTCGGTTTTTCAAACATTTTATTTTAAAGCAAATTTTTGTTAAAGATTATTTATATCCAACTCTATAACTCGCTTATGGTTGGTCCTACAAAAAAAATGATAAAAACTATTTTGTAGAAAATTTTATCAGCTTTAATTTTGAAGGAAAGATAAAAATTTATAGGAGTAACTGTTTTCGAGATATAAGCAAAAAACCAAAGTGAAAACTGTAACAGTTACTAAACAAAAATGTAATTCAGTTTTCAATGTTTGAGACGAAGACGAAAATGCAGCATTTAAAAACGACTCTGAAGACTTCAGTGACTTTTAAGTCACCTCCTTTTTTTTCTAATAAAGTATTGGACCCAATAAATTAAGTGTATTTTAAATCACAAGACATTTTCTGTTAAAGCACTTTTTTTTTAAATATTGATTATTTTCAAACTTATATCTCGCTTATGGTTAGTCCTACATGAAAAATGCAAATAACTATTTTGTAGGAAATTTTATCAGCTTTAATTTTAGTAAAAAAATAAAAATTGATAAGAGTAACTGTTTTCGAGATATAAGCAAGAAACTGTTACCTTAATTAAGCGCTTGCATATAAGCAAATTTAGTAATATTAGTATTATTATTATTAATGTTATTGTTATTAATTTGACGACTAAAAACTTGAGACGAAAATGCAGCATTTAAAAACGACTCTGAAGACTTCAGTGACTTTTATGTCACCTTTTTTTCTTCTAATAAAGTATTGGACCCAATAAATTAAGTGTATTTTAAATCACAAGACATTCTCTGTTAAAACACTTTTTTTCAATTATTAATTATTTAACTTATATCTCGCTTATGGTTAGTTCTACATGAAAAATGCAAATAACTATTTTGTAGGAAATTTTATCACCTTTAATTTTGGTGAAAAAGTAAAAATTGATTGGAGTAACTGTTTTCGAGATATAAGCAAAAAACAAAAACACTGTTACCTTAATTAAGCGCTTGCATATAAGCAAATTTAGTACTACTAGTATTGCTATTATAAATGTTATTGTTATTATTATGACGACTAAAGACAACTCTAAGACTTTTGTGACTTTTATGTCTCCTCCTTTTTCCTCTACTAAAGTGTTAGACTCAATTAATTTAGTTTAATTTCAGTTTTTCAAACATTTTATTTTAAAGCTAATTTTTGTTAAATATTAAAAACTATAAAATGGCTTAGATTGCCTAAAAACACACATCACACATGATCTTTTGCATAGAAATGAGAAAACGCCCATGTAACACACAAAATAAGCTCCATTTTTCCTTATTAAAAGTATTATTATTATTATTACTTTTGTTACTATTACTATTATTATTATTATTATTATTATTATTATTATTATTATTATTATTATTATTATTATTATTATTATTATTATTATTATTATTAATATTATTATTATTATTATTATTATTATTATTATTATTATTATTATTATTATTATTATTATTAACTTTTGTATAGTAAATGTTTTTATACCAGTTTTAAAATGAGTTATTAATTTTAGACAATTTCTTGCCTAAAAACACAGATCACAGATGATTTCTTGCATAGAAATGAGAAAACACTCATATAACACACAAAATAAGCTTCATTTTTGCTTAGAAAACTAAGCTTACTTTTATTACTATTATTATTATTTTTATTAATATTATTGTTATTATTATTATTATTATTATTATTATTATTATTATTATTATTATTATTATTATTATTATTATTATTATTATTATTATTATTATAATTATTATTATTAAAAACCGATTATTACTTTTGTATAGTATTGTTTTTATATCAGTTTTAAAACGAGTGATTAGTTTTATCCAATTTCTTGCCTAAAAACTATAAAATGGCTTAGATTGTCTAAAAACACAGATCACACATTATCTTTTGCATAGAAATGAGAAAACGCTCATATAACACAAAATAAACTTCATTTTTGCTTAGAAAACCTAGCTTACTTTTATTACTACTATTATTATTATTTTTATTATTATTATTATTATTTCTATTATTTTTATTGTTACTATTATTATTATTATTATTATTATTATTATTAACCGATTATAACTTTTGTATAGTAAATGTTTTTATACCAGTTTTAAAATGAGTTATTAATTTTAGACAATTTCTTGCCTAAAAACACAGATCACAGATGATCTCTTGCATAGAAATGAGAAAACGCTCATATAACACACAAAATAAGCTTCATTTTTGCTTAGAAAACTAAGCTTACTTTTATTACTATTATTATTATTATTATTATTATTATTATTATTACTATTATTATTATTTATATTATTATTATTATTATTATTATTAACTTTTGTATAGTAAATGTTTTTATACCAGTTTTAAAATGAGTTATTAATTTTAGACAATTTCTTGCCTAAAAACACATCACAGATGATTTCTTGCATAGAAATGAGAAAACGCTCATATAACACACAAAATAAGCTTCATTTTTGCTTAGAAAACTAAGCTTACTTTTATAACTATTATTATTTTTATTATTATTATTATTATTATTATTATTATTATTATTGTTATTGTTAGTATTATTATTATTATTATTATTAAAAACTTATATTAAACAGACAGAAAACGTCGTATTCTGACACATAAAAACGAATTACGTTATAGACTTGACGAGAACGGCGTATCTCGGACTCTTATAGGACTCTTATAGGGTCAAAAAGTATCAGTTTGGATTAAAACAAATTATTTTTGTTGACTCTCAGTCTGAATTGTTCATCAGTTCAAACAAAAACGGCTTATTTTAGACGATCTTTTGCTTTGAACAAGAAAACTTACATCGAATATACTAAAAACGTATTAATCTGGCATAAAAGAGCAATTTATGTATCACTTTGGATAAAGGCAGCTAATCCTTTTCGTTTCATTGCCTAAAATAGACAAAATTGTTAAAAAATCTAACAAAAACGCTGTATTTTAGCACAAAATACTAATTACATTATAGTTTCGACGAGAATACCTTATTTGGAATGATTCTATGCTTCCAAACGAGTAAATTTTTATTAAACAGATGCCAAACATCATGTTTTGTCCTATAAAGACATTTTATATTGCAGTTTGTATTAAAACAAAATATTTTCGTTGATTCTTTGTTAGAAGCAGCAAACCTAACATTAAAGAATCTGAAAACTTTGTATTCGGACACAAACCACCGAATTTTGTATCAGTTTAGACAAAAACGGTTGATTTTCGACAATATTTTGCTTTCAACAAGAAAACTTATATCAAACTGACTAAAAACGTCTTATTTTAGCACAAAACAAAAGATTTGCGTTATAGTCTTAAAGCTGATTCATGCCACAGTTTGGATAAAAACCAAATATTTTTGTTAATTCATTGTTACAAACAAGAAACCTTACATCAAAGAAACTGAAAACCCCTTATTCAGGCACAGAAATTCGAATTACGTTTCAGTCTGGACAAAAACTGCTTATTTTAGACGATCCTTTGTTTTGAACACGAAAACTTACATTAAAAAGATTAAAAACGTCTTATTCTGGTTGAAAACTGCAAATTATATATTACTCTAGATAAAAGCAATTTATCCTGATTACTCCTTTGCTTAGAATAGAGCAAACTTGTATAAAACTTAATGAAAACTTTAAATTTCGTCTCAAAGAAATAATTTACATTATAGTTTTGACCAGCACTGTTTATTTCAAACGAATTTATGATTCGAAACTAATGAACTTTTATGGGGCAGATGCAAAACCACATATTACCATATAAAGCGTTGTTTTAAAGCAAAGTATTACCTTTTGCAAAGAAATTTTACGTCAAAGAAACTGAAAACTTCGTATCCATGCATAAATATCGAATTACGTATCTGTTTAGGCAAATACAGCTTATTTTAAACGATTCCTTGCTATAAACAAGAAAAATTTTATCAAGCATATTGAAAACGTCTTATTCTCGAAAATAAGAGCAAATTATGTATCAGTTTTAACAAAAGCGGATTACTCTGTTTGATTCTATGCTTAGAGTAGAGTAAACTACTATAAAACGTAATGAAAACTCTATATTCAAGCTCAAAAGAACAAATTACGTTATAGTTTTGGCAAAAAAAAAATATTTCGGACGATTTCATACTTTGAAGTAAGCAAACTTTAATTGAACAAGTGCAAAAGCTAATACTTTGCTTTAAAATAACGATTTATGTGGTAATATGGTATTTTGCATCTGTCCTATAAAAGTTTACTCGTTTCGCTCCATTGAATCATTCGAAATAAATTATTTTGACACAACAACAACGAAAATAATTTGTTTTTGTTTAAACTGTATCATAAGTCGCTTTTATAAAACGAACTAAGACGTTTGGCATTTGTTTAGTGAAAGTTTTCTTGTTTGGGGGCATGAAATCGTTTGAAATTAACAGTTCTGGTCAAAACTATAACGTAAATTATTTCTTTGAGGCGAAATTTAAAGTTTTCATTAAGTTTTATACAAGTTTGCTCTATTCTAAGCAAAGGAGTAATCAGGATAAACTGCTTTTATCCAAAGTAATACATAATTTGCAGTTTTGAGCCAGAATAAGACGTTTTTAATCTTTTTAATGTAAGTTTTCGTGTTCAAAAGAAAGAGTCGTCTAAAATAAGCAATTTGTGTCTAGACTGAAACGTAATTTGATTTTCTGGGCCTGAATAAGAGGTTTTCAGTTTCTTTGATGTAAGGTTTCTTGTTTGTAACAATGAATAAACGAAAATCATTGGTTTTAATCCAAACTGTGACATAAATCGTTTTTTAAAGGCGAAATCAGACGTTTTGCCTCTGTTCAGTGAAAGTATACTGGTTTCAAACCATAGAATCGTTTGAAATTAACAGTTCTCGTCAAGACTATAACGCAAATCTTTAAAGTGATACAAAGAAATAATTTACGTTATAGTTTTAATTTCAAACGATTTTATGCCCCCAAACGAGAAAACTTTCACTAAACAGATGCCAAACGTCTTAGTTCGTTTTATAAAAGCGACTTATGTTACAGTTTAAACAAAAACAAATTATTTTCGTTGTTGTTGTGTCAAAATAATTTATTTCGAATGATTCAATGGGGCAAAACGAGTAAACTTTTATAGAACAGATGCAAAATACCATATTACTACATAAATCGTTATTTTAAAGCAAAGCTTTTGCACTTGTTCAATTAAAGTTTGCTTACTTCGAAGTAGTAATCGTCCGAAATATTTTTTTTTGTCAAAACTATAACGTAATTTGTTCTTTTGAGCTTGAATATAGAGTTTTCATTACGTTTTATACTAGTTTACTCTACTCTAAGCATAGAATCAAACAGAGTAATCCGCTTTTGTTAAAACTGATACATAATTTGCTCTAATTTTCGAGAATAAGACGTTTTCAATATGCTTGATAAAATTTTTCTTGTTTATAGCAAGGAATCGTTTAAAATAAGCTGTATTTGCTTAAACTGATACGTAATTCGATATTTATGCATGGATACGAAGTTTTCAGTTTCTTTGACGTGAAATTTCTTGTTGCAAAAGGTAATACTTTGCTTTAAAACAACGCTTTATATGGTAATATGTGGTTTTGCATCTGCCCCATAAAAGTTCATTAGTTTCGAATCATAAATTCGTTTGAAATAAACAGTGCTGGTCAAAACTATAACGTAAATTATTTCTTTGAGACGAAATTTAAAGTTTTCATTAAGTTTTATACAAGTTTACTCTATTCTAAGTAAAGGAGTAATCAGGATAAATTGCTTTTATCTAAAGTAATATATAATTTGCAGTATTCAACCAGAATAAGACGTTTTTAATCTTTTTAATGTAAGTTTTCGTGTTCAAGACAAAAGATCGTCTAAAATAAGCAGTTTTTGTCCAGACTGAAACGTAATTCGAATTTCTGTGCCTGAATAAGGGGTTTTCAGTTTCTTTGATGTAAGGTTTCTTGTTTGTAACAATGAATTAACAAAAATATTTAGTTTTTATCTAAACTGTGGCATGAATCAGCTTTAAGACTATAACGCAAATCTTTTGTTTTGTGCTAAAATAAGACGTTTTTAGTCAGTTTGATATAAGTTTTCTTGTTCAAAGCAAAATATTGTCGAAAATCAACCGTTTTTGTCTAAACTGATACAAAATTCGGTGTTTTGTGTCCGAATACAAAGTTTTCAGATTCTTTAATGTTAGGTTTGCTGCTTCTAACAAAGAATCAACGAAAATATTTTGTTTTAATACAAACTGCAATATAAAATGTCTTCATAGGACAAAACATGATGTTTGGCATCTGTTTAATAAAAATTTACTCGTTTGGAAGCATAGAATCATTCCAAATAAGCTATTCTCGTCGAAACTATAATGTAATTAGTATTTTGTGCTACAATACAGCGTTTTTGTTAGATTTATTAACAATTTTGTCTATTTTAAGCAATGAAACGAATAGGATTAGCTGCCTTTATCTAAAGTGATACATAAATTGCTCTTTTATGCCAGATTAATACGTTTTTAGTCTGTTCGATGTAAGTTTTCTTGTTCAAAGCAAAAGATCGTCTAAAATAAGCCGTTTTTGTTTGAACTGATGAACAATTCAGACTGAGAGTTAACAAAAATAATTTATTTTAATCCAAACTGAGACTTTTTGACCCTATAAGAGTCCTATAAGAGTCCGAGATACGCCGTTCTCGTCAAGTCTATAACGTAATTCGTTTTTTTGTGTCAAAATACGACGTTTTCTGTCTGTTTAATATAACTTTTTAATAATAATAATAATAATAATAATAACAATAATTATAATAATAATAATAAAAATAATAATAATAGTAATAAAAGTAAGCTTAGTTTTCTAAGCAAAAATGAAGCTTATTTTGTGTGTTATATGAGTGTTTTCTCATTTCTATGCAAGAAATCATCTGTGATCTGTGTTTTTAGGCAAGAAATTGTCTAAAATTAATAACTCATTTTAAAACTGGTATAAAAACATTTACTATACAAAAGTTAATAATAATAATAATAATAATAATAATAATAATAGTAATAATAATAATAATAATAATAATAATGATAATATTAATAATAATAATAATAATAATAATAATAATAATATTAATAATAATAATAAAAATAATAATAATAGTAATAAAAGTAAGCTTAATTTTCTAAGCAAAAATGAAGCTTATTTTGTGTGTTATATGAGCGTTTTCTCATTTCTATGCAAGAGATCATCTGTGATCTGTGTTCTTAGGCAAGAAATTGAATAAAATTAATAACTCATTTTAAAACTGGTATAAAAACATTTACTATACAAAAGTTAATAATAATAATAATAATAATAGTAATAAATGAAATAATAATAATAATAGTAATAATAATAATAATAATAATAATAATAATAATAATAATAATAATAATAATAATAATAACAATAATGATAATAATACTTATAATAATGAATTTCTTTCTAAATTAAAGCTTAGTTTTTCTAAGCAAAAATGATGCTTATTTTGTGTTATCTGAGCGTTTTCTCATTTCTATGCAAGAGATCATCTGTGATCTGTGTTTTTAGGCAAGAAATTGTCTAAAACTAATAACTCATTTTAAAACTGGTATAAAAACATTTACTATACAAAAGTTATAATCGGTTTTTAATAATAATATTAATAATAATAATAATAATAATAATAATAATAATAATAATAATAATAATAATAATAATAATAATAATAATAATAATAATAATAATAATAATAGTAGTAATAAAAGTAAGCTTAGTTTTCTAAGCAAAAATGAAGCTTATTTTGTGTTATATGAGCGTTTTCTCATTTCTATGCAAAAGATCATGTGTGATCAGTGTTTTTAGGCAATCTTAGCCATTTTATAGTTTTTAGGCAAGAAATTGGCTAAAATTAATCACTCATTTTAAAACTGGTATAAAAACAATACTATACAAAAGTTATAATCGGTTTTTAATAATAATAATTATAATAATAATAATAATAATAATAATATTAATAATATTAATAATAATAATAATAATAATAATAATAATCATAATAATAATAATAATAATAATAATAATAATAATAATAATAATAATAATAATAATAACAATAATAATAATAAAAATAATAATAATAGTAATAAAAGTAAGCTTAGTTTTCTAAGCAAAAATGAAGCTTATTTTGTGTGTTATATGAGTGTTTTCTCATTTGTATGCAAGAAATCATCTGTGATCTGTGTTTTTAGGCAAGAAATGGTCTAAAATTAATAACTCATTTTAAAACTGGTATAAAAACATTTACTATACAAAAGTTAATAATAATAATAATAACAATAATAATAATAACAATATAAATAATAATAATAA
Source organism: Tribolium castaneum (assembly GCF_031307605.1). NCBI lineage: Eukaryota > Metazoa > Arthropoda > Insecta > Coleoptera > Tenebrionidae > Tribolium > Tribolium castaneum. The sequence continues at coordinate 8,261,482 of NC_087395.1, read as the reverse complement.
TAATAGTAATAGTAACAAAAGTAATAATAATAATTATACTTTTAATAAGGAAAAATGGAGCTTATTTTGTGTGTTACATGAGCGTTTTCTCATTTCTATGCGAAAGATCATGTGTGATGTGTGTTTTTAGGCAATCTAAGCCATTTTATAGTTTTTAATATTTAACAAAAATTTGCTTTAAAATAAAATGTTTGAAAAACTGAAATTAAACTAAATTAATTGTGTCTAACACTTTAGTAGAGGAAAAAGGAGGAGACATAAAAGTCACTAAAGTCTTAGAGTTGTCTTTAGTCGTCATATTAATAACAATAACATTTATAATAACAATACTAGTAGTACTAAATTTGCTTATATGCAAGCGCTTAATTAAAGTAACAGTTTTTTTGTTTTTTGCTTATATCTCGAAAACAGTTACTCCTATCAATTTTTACTTTTTCACCAAAATTAAAGGTGATAAAATTTCCTACAAAATAGTTATTTGCATTTTTCACGTAGAACTAACCATAAGCGAGATATAAGTTTGAAAGTAATTAATAATTAAAAAAAAGTGTTTTAACAGAAAATGTCTTGTGATTTATAATACACTTAATTTATTGGGTCCAATACTTTATTAGAAGAAAAAGGAGGTGACATAAAAGTCACTGAAGTTTTCTGAGTCGTTTTTAAATGCTGCATTTTTGTCTTCGTCTCAAACATTGAAAACTGAATTACATTTTTGTTCAGTAACAGTTACAGTTTTCTTATTGGTTTTTTGCTTATATCTCGAAAACAGTTACTCCTATCAAATTTTATCTTTCTTTCACAATTAAAGCTAATAAAATTTCCAACAAAATAGTTATTTGCACCTCCTTTTTCTTCTAATTAAGTATTGGACCCAATAAATTAAGTGTATTTTAAATAACAAGACATTTTCTGTTAAAACACATTTTTTTTTAATTATTAATTATTTTCAAACTTATATCTCGCTTATGGTTTGTTCTACATGAAAAATGCAAATAACTATTTTGCAGGAAATTTTATCATCTTTAATTTTGGTGAAAAGTTAAAAATTGATAGGAGTAACTGTTTTCGAGATATAAGCAAGAAACCAAAAAACTATTACCTTAATGCAGCGTCTGCATATAAGCAAATTTAGTACTATTAGTTTATTAATGTTATTGTTATTAATATGACGACTAAAGACGATTCTGAAACCTTTAAAGACTTTTATGTCTTCTCCTTTTTCCTCCACTAAAGTGTTAGACACAATTAATTTAGTTTAATTTCAGTTTTTCAAACATTTTATTTTAAAGCAAATTTTTGTTAGAAATTATTTATATTCATCTCTATAACTCGCTTATGCTTGGTCCTACAAGAAAAATGCAAATAATTACTTTGTTGGAAATTTTATCAGCTTTAATTTTGAAAGAAAGACAAAATTTGATAGGTGTAACTGTTTTCGAGATATAAGCTAGAAACCAAAAAACTGTTACATTAATTAAGCGCTTGCATATAAGCGAATTTAGTACTATTAGTATTATTATTATTAATGTTATTGTTATTAATATGACGACTAAAAACGACTCTGAAGACTTTAGTGACCTTTATGTCTTCTCCTTTTTCCTCTACTAAAGTGTTAGACACAATTAATTTGGTTTAATTTTAGTTTTTCAAACATTTTATTTTAAAGAAAATTTTTGTTAAAGATCATTTATATCCAACTCTATAACTCGCTTATGGTTGGTCCTACAAAAAAATGCAAATAACTATTTTGTAGGAAATGTTATCAGCTTTAATTTTGAAAAAAAGATAAAAATTGATAGAAGTAACTGTTTTCGAGATATAAGCAAGAAACCAAAAAACTGTTACCTTAATAAAGCGCTTGCATATAAGCAAATTTAGTACTATTAGTATTATTATTATTAATGTTATTGTTATTAATATGACGACTAAAAACGACTCTGAAGTCTTTGGTGACTTTTATGTCTTCTCCTTTTTCCTATACTAAAGTGTTAGACTCAATTAATTTAGTTTAATTTCGGTTTTTCAAACATTATATTTTAAAGCAAATTTTTGTTAAAGATTATTTATATCCAACTCTATAACTCGCTTATGGTTGGTCTTACAAAAAAAATGCAAATAACTATTTTGTAGGAAATTTTATCAGCTTTATTTTTGAAAAAAAGATAAAAATTGATAGGAGTAATTGTTTTCGAGATATAAGCAAAAAACCAAAGTAAAAACTGTTATAGTTACTGAACAAAAATGTAAGTTTTCGAGATATAAGCAAGAAATTGTTACCTTAATTAAGCGCTTGCATATAAGCAAATTTAGTACTATTAGTATTATTATTATTAATGTTATTGTTATTGATATGACGACTAAGAACGACTCTCAAGACTTTGGTGACTTTTATGTCACCTCCTTTTTCTTCTAATAAAGTATTAGACCCAATAAATTAAGTGTATTTTAAATCACAAGACATTTTCTGTAAAACACTTTTTTTTTAAATATTAATTATTTTTAAACTTATATCTCGCTTATGGTTAGTCCTACATGAAAAATGCAAATTACTATTTTGTAGGAAATTTTATTTTTTAGTTTTTCAAACATTTTATTTTAAAGCAAGTTTTTGTTAAATATTATTTATATCCAACTCTATAACTCGCTTATGGTTGGTCCTACAAGAAAAATGCAAATAACTATTTTGTAGGAAATTTTATCAGCTTTAATTTTGAAAAAAAGATAAAAATTAATAGGAGTAACTGTTTTCGAGATATAAGCAAGAAACCAATAAACTGTTACCTTAATAAAGCGCTTGCATATAAGCAAATTTAGTACTATTATTATTATTATTATTAATGTTATTGTTATTGATATGACGACTAAGAACGACTCTCAAGACTTTGGTGACTTTTATGTCACCTCCTTTTTCTTCTAATAAAGTATTGGACCCAATAAATTAAGTGTATTTTAAATCACAAGACATTTTCTGTTAAAGCACTTTTTTTTTAAATATTAATTATTTTTAAACTTATATCTCGCTTATGGTTAGGCCTATATGAAAAATTCAAATTACTATTTTGTAGGAAATTTTATTTTTTAGTTTTTCAAACATTTTATTTTAAAGCAAGTTTTTGTTAAATATTATTTATATCCAACTCTATAACTCGCTTATGGTTGGTTCTACAAGAAAAATGCAAATAACTATTTTGTAGGAAATTTTATCAGCTTTAATTTTGAAAGAAAGATAAAAATTGATAGGAATAATTGTTTTCGAGATATAAGCAAAAAACCAAAGTGAAAACTGTTACAGTTACTAAACAAAAATGTAATTCAGTTTTCATTGTTTGAGACGAAGACGAAAATGCAGCATTTAAAAACGACTCTGAAGACTTCTGTGACTTTTAAGTCACCTCCTTTTTCTTCTAATAATGTATTGGACCCAATAAATTAAGTGTATTTTAAATCACATGACATTTTCTGTTAAAGCACTTTTTTTTAAATATTGATTATTTTCAAACTTATATCTCGCTTATGGTTAGTCCTACATAAAAAATGCAAATAACTATTTTGTAGGAAATTTTATCAGCTTTAATTTTAGTAAACAGATAAAAATTGATAGGAGTAACTGTTTTCGAGATATAAGCAAGAAACCAAAAAACTGTTACCTTAATAAAGCGCTTGCATATAAGCAAATTTAGTACTATTAGTATTATTATTATTAATGTTATTGTTATTAATATGACGACTAAAAACGACTCTGAAGACTTTGGTGACTTTTATGTCTTCTCCTTTTTCCTATACTAAAGTGTTAGACACAATTAATTTAGTTTAATTTCAGTATTTCAAACATTTTATTTTAAAGCAAATTTTTGTTAAATATTATTTATATCTATCTCTATAACTCGCTTATGCTTGGTCCTACAAGAAAAATACAAATAACTATTTTGTAGGAAATTTTATCAGCTTTAATTTTAGTAAAAAGATAAAAATTGATAGG
>NC_087395.1:8235000-8252500 GCF_031307605.1 Tribolium castaneum | reverse complement strand
AAAGTTAATAATAATAATAATAATAATAATAATAATAATAATAATAATAATAATAGTAATAGTAACAAAAGTAATAATAATAATAATACTTTTAATAAGGAAAAATGGAGCTTATTTTGTGTGTTACATGAGCGTTTTCTCATTTCTATGCAAAAGATCATGTGTGATGTGTGTTTTTAGGCAATCTAAGCCATTTTATAGTTTTTAATATTTAACAAAAATTTGCTTTAAAATAAAATGTTTGAAAAACTGAAATTAAACTAAATTAATTGTGTCTAACACTTTAGTAGAGGAAAAAGGAGGAGACATAAAAGTCACTAAAGTCTTCAGAGTTGTCTTTAGTCGTCATATTAATAACAATAACATTTATAATAACAATACTAGTAGTACTAAATTTGCTTATATGCAAGCGCTTAATTAAGGTAACAGTTTTTTTGTTTTTTGCTTATATCTCGAAAACAGTTACTCCTATCAATTTTTACTTTTTCACCAAAATTAAAGGTGATAAAATTTCCTACAAAATAGTTATTTGCATTTTTCATGTAGAACTAACCATAAGCGAGATATAAGTTTGAAAATAATTAATAATTAAAAAAAAGTGTATTAACAGAAAATGTCTTGTGATTTATAATACACTTAATTTATTGGGTCCAATACTTTATTAGAAGAAAAAGGAGGTGACATAAAAGTCACTGAAGTTTTCAGAGTCGATTTTAAATGCTGCATTTTTGTCTTCGTCTCAAACATTGAAAACTGAATTACATTTTTGTTCAGTAACAGTTTCAGTTTTCTTATTGGTTTTTTGCTTATATCTCGAAAACAGTTACTTCTATCAATTTTTATCTTTCTTTCAAAATTAAAGCTGATAAAATTTCCTACAAAATAGTTATTTGCATTTTTCTTGTAGGACCAACCATAAGCGAGTTATAGAGTTGGGTATAAATAATATTTAACAAAAACTTGCTTTAAAATAAAATGTTTGAAAAACTAAAATTAAACTAAATTAATTGTGTCTAACACTTTAGTAGAGGAAAAAGGAGAAGACATAAAGGTCACTAAAGGTTTCAGAGTCGTTTTTAGTCGTCATATTAATAACAATAACATTAATAATAATACTAATAGTACTAAATTTGCTTACATGCAAACGCTTAATTAAGGTAACAGTTTTTTGGTTTCTTGCTTATATCTGGAAAACAGTTACTTATATCAATTTTTATCTTTTTACTAAAATTAAAGCTGATAAAATTTTCTACAAAATAGTTATTTGCATTTTTCATGTAAGACTAAGCATAAGCGAGATATAAGTTTAAAAATTATTAATATTTAAAAAAAAAGTGCTTTAGCAGAAAATGTCTTGTGATTTAAAATACACTTAATTTATTGGGTCCAATACTATATTAGAAGAAAAAGGAGGTGACATAAAAGTCGCTGAAGTCTTCAGAGTCGTTTTTAAATGCTGCATTTTCGTCTTCGTCTCAAACATTGAAAACTGAATTATATTTTTGTTCAGTAACTGTAACAGTTTTTACTTTGGTTTTTTGCTTATATCTCGAAAACAATTACTCCTATCAATTTTTATCTTTCTTTCAAAATTAAAGCTGATAAAATTTCCTACAAAATAGTTATTTGCATTTCTTTTGTAAGACCAACTATAAGCGAGTTATAGAGTTGGATATAAATAATCTTTAACAAAAATTTGCTTTAAAATATAATGTTTGAAAAACCGAAATTAAACTAAATTAATTGAGTCTAACACTTTAGTATAGGAAAAAGGAGAAGACATAAAAGTCACCAAAGACTTCAGAGTCGTTTTTAGTCGTCATATTAATAACAATAACATTAATAATAATAATAATGCTGCATTTTCGTCTTAGTCTCAAACATTGAAAACTGAATTACATTTTTGTTCAGTAACAGTTACAGTTTTCTTATTGGTTTTTTGCTTATATCTCGAAAACAGATACTCCTATTAATTTTTATCTTTTTTTCAAAATTAAAGCTGATAACATTTCCTACAAAATAGTTATTTGCATTTTTTTGTAGGACCAACCATAAGCGAGTTATAGAGTTGGATATAAATAATCTTTAACAAAAACTTGCTTTAAAATAAAATGTTTGAAAAACTAAAAAATAAAATTTCCTACAAAATAGTAATTTGCATTTTTCATGTAGGACTAACCATAAGCGAGATATAAGTTTAAAAATAATTAATATTTAAAAAAAAAGTGCTTTAACAGAAAATGTCTTGTGATTTAAAGTACACTTAATTTATTGGGTCCAATACTTTATTAGATGAATAAGGAGGTGACATAAAAGTCACCAAAGTCTTGAGAGTCGTTCTTAGTCGTCATATCAATAACAATAACATTAATAATAATAATACTAATAGTACTAAATTTGCTTATATGCAAGCGCTTAATTAAGGTAACAGTTTCTTGCTTATATCTCGAAAACTTACATTTTTGTTCAGTAACTGTAACAGTTTTTACTTTGGTTATTTGCTTATATCTCGAAAACAATTACTCCTATCAATTTTTATCTTTCTTCCAAAATTAAAGCTGATAAAATTTCCTACAAAATAATTATTTGCATTTCTTTTGTAAGACCAACCATAAGCAAGTTATAGAGTTGGATATAAATAATCTTTAACAAAAATTTGCTTTAAAATATAATGTTTGAAAAACCGAAATTAAACTAAATTAATTGAGTCTAACACTTTAGTATAGGAAAAAGGAGAAGACATAAAAGTCACCAAAGACTTCAGAGTCGTTTTTAGTCGTCATATTAATAACAATAACATTAATAATAATAATAATGCTGCATTTTCGTCTTCGTCTCAAACATTGAAAACTGAATTACATTTTTGTTCAGTAACAGTTACAGTTTTCTTATTGGTCTCTTGCTTATATCTCGAAAACAGTTACTTCTATCAATTTTTATCTTTTTTTCAAAATTAAAGCTGATAACATTTCCTACAAAATAGTTATTTGCATTTTTTTGTAGGACCAACCATAAGCGAGTTATAGAGTTGGATTGTCTAAAAACACACATCACACATGATCTTTTGCATAGAAATGAGAAAACGCTCATATAACACAAAATAAGCTTCATTTTTGCTTAGAAAACTAAGCTTACTTTTATTACTACTATTATTATTATTTTTATTATTATTATTATTATTATTATTATTATTAATATTATTATTATTAAAAACCGATTATAACTTTTGTATAGTAAATGTTTTTATACCAGTTTTAAAATGAGTTATTAATTTTAGACAATTTCTTGTCTAAAAACACAGATCACAGATGATCTCTTGCATAGAAATGAGAAAACGCTCAGATAACACAAAATAAGCATCATTTTTGCTTAGAAAAACTAAGCTTTAATTTAGAAAGAAATTCATTATTATAAGTATTATTATCATTATTATTATTATTATTATTATTATTATTATTATTATTATTATTTCTTTTATTACTATTATTATTATTATTATTATTATTATTATTATTATTAACTTTTGTATAGTAAATGTTTTTATACCAGTTTTAAAATGAGTTATTAATTTTAGACAATTTCTTGCCTAAAAACACTCATATAACACACAAAATAAGCTTTATTTTTGCTTAGAAAACTAAGCTTACTTTTATTACTATTATTATTATTTTAATTATTATTATTATTATTATTATTATTGTTATTATTATTATTATTATTATTATTATTATTATTATTATTATTGTTATTATTATTATTATTATTATTATTATTATTATTATTATTATTATTAAAAACCGATTATAACTTTTGTATAGTATTGTTTTTATACCAGTTTTAAAATGAGTGATTAATTTTAGCCAATTTCTTGCCTAAAAACACAGATCACACATGATCTTTTGCATAGAAATGAGAAAACGCTCATATAACACAAAATAAGCTTCATTTTTGCTTAGAAAACTAAGCTTACTTTTATTACTACTATTATTATTATATTTATTATTATTATTATTATTATTATTACTATTATTATTATTATTATTAATATTATTATTATTAAAAACCGATTATAACTTTTGTATAGTAAATGTTTTTATACCAGTTTTAAAATGAGTTATATTAATTTAGACAATTTCTTGCCTAAAAACACATCACAGATGATCTCTTGCATAGAAATGAGAAAACGCTCAGATAACACAAAATAAGCATCATTTTTGCTTAGAAAAACTAAGCTTTAATTTAGAAAAAAATTCATTATTATAAGTATTATTATCATTATTATTATTATTATTATTATTATTTTTTTTTTTTTATTACTATTATTATTATTATTATTATTATTATTATTATTAACTTTTGTATAGTAAATGTTTTTATACCAGTTTTAAAATGAGTGATTAATTTTAGCCAATTTCTTGCCTAAAAACACAGATCACACATGATCTTTTGCATAGAAATGAGAAAACGCTCATATAACACAAAATAAGCTTCATTTTTGCTTAGAAAACTAAGCTTACTTTTATTACTACTATTATTATTATATTTATTATTATTATTATTATTATTATTACTATTATTATTATTATTATTAATATTATTATTATTAAAAACCGATTATAACTTTTGTATAGTAAATGTTTTTATACCAGTTTTAAAATGAGTTATTAATTTTAGACAATTTCTTGCCTAAAAACACTCATATAACACAAAATAAGCTTTATTTTTGCTTAGAAAACTAAGCTTACTTTTATTACTATTATTATTATTTTAATTATTATTATTATTATTATTATTGTTATTATTATTATTATTATTATTATTATTATTATTATTATTATTATTATTATTATTATTATTATTATTATTATTATTATTATTATTATTATTATTATTATTATTATTATTATTAAAAACCGATTATAACTTTTGTATAGTATTGTTTTTATACCAGTTTTAAAATGAGTGATTAATTTTAGCCAATTTCTTGCCTAAAAACACAGATCACAGATGATCTCTTGCATAGAAATGAGAAAACGCTCAGATAACACAAAATAAGCATCATTTTTGCTTAGAAAAACTAAGCATCGGTTTTTCAAACATTTTATTTTAAAGCAAATTTTTGTTAAAGATTATTTATATCCAACTCTATAACTCGCTTATGGTTGGTCCTACAAAAAATGGAAATAACTATTTTGTAGGAAATTTTATCAGCTTTAATTTTGAAAAAAAGATAAAAATTGATACGAGTAACTGTTTTCGAGATATAAGCAAGAAACCAAAAAACTGTTACCTTAATAAAGCGCTTGCATATAAGCAAATTTAGTACTATTAGTATTATAATTATTAATGTTATTGTTATTAATATGACGACTAAGGACGACTCTGAAACATTTAGTGACTTTTATGTCTTCTCCTTTTTCCTATACTAAAGTGTTAGACCCAATTAATTTAGTTTAATTTCGGTTTTTCAAACATTTTATTTTAAAGCAAATTTTTGTTAAAGATTATTTATATCCAACTCTATAACTCGCTTATGGTTGGTCTTACAAAAGAAATGCAAATAACTATTTTGTAGGAAATTTTATCAGCTTTAATTTTGAAAAAAAGATAAAAATTGATAGGAGTAATTGTTTTCGAGATATAAGCAAAAAACCAAAGTGAAAACTGTTACAGTTACTGAACAAAAATGTAATTCAGTTTTCAATGTTTGAGACGAAGACGAAAATGCAGCATTTAAAAACGACTCTGAAGACTTCAGTGACTTTTATGTCACCTCCTTTTTCTTCTAATAGAGTATTGGTCCCAATAAATTAAGTGTATTTTAAATCACAAAACATTTTCTGTTAAAGCACTTTTTTTTTAAATATTAATTATTTTCAAACTTCTATCTCGCTTATGGTTAGTCCTACATAAAAAATGCAAATAACTATTTTGTAGGAAATTTTATCAGCTTTAATTTTAGTAAAAAGATAAAAATTGATAGGAGTAACTGTTTTCGAGATATAAGCAAGAAACTGTTACCTTAATTAAGCGCTTGCATATAAGCAAATTTAGTAATATTAGTATTATTATTATTAATGTTATTGTTATTAATAGGACGACTAAAGACGACACTGAAACATTTAGTGACTTTTATGTCTTCTCCTTTTTCCTCTACTAAAGTGTTAGACACAATTAATTTAGTTTAATTCCGGTTTTTCAAGCATTTTATTTTAAAGCAAATTTTTGTTAAATATTATTTATATCCAACTCTATAACTCGTTTATGCTTGGTCCTACAAGAAAAATGTAAATAACTATTTTGTTGGAAATTTTATCAGCTTTAATTTTGAAAGAAAGATAAAATTTGATAGGAGTAACTGTTTTCGAGATATAAGCAAAAAACCAATAAGAAAACTCTAACTGTTACTGAACAAAAATGTAACTCAGTTTTCAATGTTTGAGACGAAGACAAAAATGAAGCATTTATTTAAGAGTCGTTTTTAATCGTCATATTAATAACAATAACATTAATAATAATAATACTAATAATACTAAATTTGCTTATATGCAAACGCTTAATTAAGGTAACAGTTTTTTGGTTTCTTGATTATATCTCGAAAACAGTTACTCCTATCAATTTTTATCTTTTTACTAAAATTAAAGCTGATAAAATTTCCTACAAAATAGTTATTTGCATTTTTCATGTAGGACTAACCATATGCGAGATATAAGTTTGAAAATAATTATTATTTAAAAAAAAAGTGCTTTAACAGAAAATGTCTTGTGATTTAAAATACACTTAATTTATTGGGTCCAATACTTTATTAGAAGAAAAAGGAGGTGACATAAAAGTCACTGACGTCTTCAGAGTCGTTTTTAAATGCTGCATTTTTGTCTTCGTCTCAAACATTGAAAACTGAGTTACATTTTTGTTCAGTAACAGTTACAGTTTTCTTATTGGTTTTTTGCTTATATCTCGAAAACAGTTACTCCTATCAAATTTTACCTTTCTTTCAAAATTAAAGCTGATAAAATTTTCAACAAAATAGTTATTTACATTTTTCTTGTAGGACCAAGCATAAACGAGTTATAGAGTTGGATATAAATAATATTTAACAAAAATTTGCTTTAAAATAAAATGCTTGAAAAACCGGAATTAAACTAAATTAATTGTGTCTAACACTTTAGTAGAGGAAAAAGGAAAAGACATAAAAGTCACTAAATGTTTCAGAGTCGTTTTTAGTCGCCCTATTAATAACAATAACATTAATAATAATAATACTAATATTACTAAATTTGCTTATATGCAAGCGCTTAATTAAGGTAACAGTTTCTTGCTTATATCTCGAAAACAGTTACTCCTATCAATTTTTATCTTTTTACTAAAATTAAAGCTGATAAAATTTCCTACAAAATAGTTATTTGCATTTTTTATGTAGGACTAACCATAAGCGAGATAGAAGTTTGAAAATAATTAATATTAAAAAAAAGTGCTTTAACAGAAAATGTCTTGTGATTTAAAATACACTTAATTTATTGGGACCAATACTCTATTAGAAGAAAAAGGAAGTGACATAAAAGTCACTGAAGTCTTCAGAGTCGTTTTTAAATGCTACATTTTCGTCTTCGTCTCAAACATTGAAAACTGAATTACATTTTTGTTCAGTAACTGTAACAGTTTTCACTTTGGTTTTTTGCTTATATCTCGAAAACAATTACTCCTATCAATTTTTATCTTTCTTTCAAAATTAAAGCTGATAAAATTTCCTACAAAATAGTTATTTGCATTTCTTTTGTAAGACCAACCATAAGCGAGTTATAGAGTTGGATATAAATAATCTTTAACAAAAATTTGCTTTAAAATAAAATGTTTGAAAAACCGAAATTAAACTAAATTAATTGGGTCTAACACTTTAGTATAGGAAAAAGGAGAAGACATAGAAGTCACTAAATGTTTCAGAGTCGTCTTTAGTCGTCATATTAATAACAATAACATTAATAATAATAATACTAATAGTACTAAATTTGCTTATATGCAAGCGCTTTATTAAGGTAACAGTTTTTTGGTTTCTTGCTTATATCTCGAAAACAGTTACTCCTATCAATTTTTATCTTTTTACTAAAATTAAAGCTGATAAAATTTCCTACAAAATAGTAATTTGCATTTTTCATGTAGGACTAACCATAAGCGAGATATAAGTTTAAAAATAATTAATATTTAAAAAAAAAGTGCTTTAACAGAAAATGTCTTGTGATTTAAAATACACTTAATTTATTGGGTCCAATACTTTATTAGAAGAAAAAGGAGGTGACATAAAAGTCACCAAAGTCTTGAGAGTCGTTCTTAGTAGTCATATCAATAACAATAACATTAATAATAATAATAATACTAATAGTACTAAATTTGCTTATATGCAAGCGCTTAATTAAGGTAACAGTTTCTTGCTTATATCTCGAAAACTTACATTTTTGTTCAGTAACTGTAACAGTTTTTACTTTGGTTTTTTGCTTATATCTCGAAAACAATTACTCCTATCAATTTTTATCTTTCTTTCAAAATTAAAGCTGATAAAATTTCCTACAAAATAGTTATTTGCATTTCTTTTGTAAGACCAACCATAAGCGAGTTATAGAGTTGGATATAAATAATCTTTAACAAAAATTTGCTTTAAAATATAATGTTTGAAAAACCGAAATTAAATTGAGTCTAACACTTTAGTATAGGAAAAAGGAGAAGACATAAAAGTCACCAAAGTCTTCAAAGTCGTTTTTAGTCGTCATATTAATAACAATAACAATAATAATAATAATAATGCTGCATTTTCGTCTTCGTCTCAAACATTGAAAACTGAATTACATTTTTGTTCAGTAACAGTTACAGTTTTCTTATTGGTTTTTTGCTTATATCTCGAAAACAGTTACTCCTATCAATTTTTATCTTTCTTTCAAAATTAAAGCTGATAAAATTTCCTACAAAATAGTTATTTGCATTTTTCCTGTAGGACCAACCATAAGCGAGTTATAGAGTTGGATATAAATAATATTTAACAAAAACTTGCTTTAAAATAAAATGTTTGAAAAACTAAAATTAAACTAAATTAATTGTGTCTAACACTTTAGTAGAGGAAAAAGGAGAAGACATAAAGGTCACTAAAGGTTTCAGAGTCGTCTTTTGTCGTCATATTAATAACAATAACATTAATAATAATACTAATAGTACTAAATTTGCTTACATGCAAACGCTTAATTAGGGTAACAGTTTTTTGGTTTCTTGCTTATATCTGGAAAACAGTTACTTATATCAATTTTTATCTTTTTACTAAAATTAAAGCCGATAAAATTTTCTACAAAATAGTTATTTGCATTTTTCATGTAAGACTAACCATAAGCGAGATATAAGTTTAAAAATTATTAATATTTAAAAAAAAAGTGCTTTAACAGAAAATGTCTTGTGATTTAAAATACACTTAATTTATTGGGTCCAATACTTTATTAGAAGAAAAAGGAGGTGACATAAAAGTCGCTGAAGTCTTCAGAGTCGTTTTTAAATGCTGCATTTTCGTCTTCGTCTCAAACATTGAAAACTGAATTACATTTTTGTTCAGTAACTGTAACAGTTTTTACTTTGGTGTTTTGCTTATATCTCGAAAACAATTACTCCTATCAATTTTTATCTCTCTTTCAAAATTAAAGCTGATAAAATTTCCTACAAAATAGTTATTTGCATTTTTCATGTAGAACTAACCATAAGCGAGATATAAGTTTGAAAATTATTAATATTTAAAAAAAAAGTGCTTTAACAGAAAATGTCTTGTGATTTAAAATACACTTAATTTAATGGGTCCAATACTTTATTAGAAGAAAAAGGAGGTGACATAAAAGTCACTGAAGTCTTCAGAGTCGTTTTTAAATGCTGCATTTTCGTCTTCGTCTCAAACATTGAAAACTGAATTACATTTTTGTTCAGTAACTGTAACAGTTTTTACATTGGTTTTTTGCTTATATCTCGAAAACAATTACTCCTATCAATTTTTGTCTTTTTTTCAAAATCAAAGCTGATAAAATTTCCTACAAAATAGTTATTGGCATTTTTTTTGTAGGACCAGCCATAAGCGAGTTATAGAGTTGGATATAAATAATCTTTAACAAAAATTTGCTTTAAAATAAAATGTTTGAAATACTGAAATTAAACTAAATTAATTGTGTCTAACACTTTAGTATAGGAAAAAGGAGAAGACATAAAAGTCACCAAAGTCTTCAGAGTCGTTTTTAGTCGTCATATTAATAACAATAACATTAATAATAATAATACTAATAGTACTAAATTTGCTTATATGCAAGCGCTTTATTAAGGTAACAGTTTTTTGGTTTCTTGCTTATATCTCGAAAAACAGTTACTCTTATCAATTTTTATCTGTTTACTAAAATTAAAGCTGATAAAATTTCTTACAAAATAGTTATTTGCATTTTTCATGTAGGACTAACCTTAAGCGAGATATAAGTTTGAAAATAATCAATATTTAAAAAAAAAGTGCTTTAACAGAAAATGTCTTGTGATTTAAAATACACTTAATTTAATGGGTCCAATACTTTATTAGAAGAAAAAGGAGGTGACATAAAAGTCACTGAAGTCTTCAGAGTCGTTTTTAAATGCTGCATTTTCGTCTTCGTCTCAAACATTGAAAACTGAATTACATTTTTGTTCAGTAACTGTAACAGTTTTCACTTTGGTTTTTTGCTTATATCTCGAAAACTATTATTCCTATCAATTTTTACCTTTCTTTCAAAATTAAAGCTGATAAAATTTCCTACAAAATAGTTATTTGCATTTTTCATGTAGGACTAACCATAAGCGAGATATAAGTTTGAAAATAATTAATATTAAAAAAAAGTGCTTTAACAGAAAATGTCTTGTGATTTAAAATACACTTAATTTAATGGGTCCAATACTTTATTAGAAGAAAAAGGAGGTGACATAAAAGTCACCAAAGTCTTGAGAGTCGTTCTTAGCCGTCATATCAATAACAATAACATTAATAATAATAATACTAATAGTACTAAATTTGCTTATATGCAAGCGCTTTATTAAGGTAACAGTTTATTGGTTTCTTGCTTATATCTCGAAAACAGTTACTCCTATCAATTTTTATCTTTTTACTAAAATTAAAGCTGATAAAATTTCCTACAAAATAGTTATTTGTATTTTTCTTGTAGGACCAAGCATAAGCGAGTTATAGAGATAGATATAAATAATATTTAACAAAAATTTGCTTTAAAATAAAATGTTTGAAATACTGAAATTAAACTAAATTAATTGTGTCTAACACTTTAGTATAGGAAAAAGGAGAAGACATAAAAGTCACCAAAGTCTTCAGAGTCGTTTTTAGTCGTCATATTAATAACAATAACATTAATAATAATAATACTAATAGTACTAAATTTGCTTATATGCAAGCGCTTTATTAAGGTAACAGTTTTTTGGTTTCTTGCTTATATCTCGGAAACAGTTACTCCTATCAATTTTTATCTGTTTACTAAAATTAAAGCTGATAAAATTTCCTACAAAATAGTTATTTGCATTTTTCATGTAGGACTAACCATAAGCGAGATATAAGTTTGAAAATAATCAATATTTAAAAAAAAGTGCTTTAACAGAAAATGTCATGTGATTTAAAATACACTTAATTTATTGGGTCCAATACATTATTAGAAGAAAAAGGAGGTGACTTAAAAGTCACAGAAGTCTTCAGAGTCGTTTTTAAATGCTGCATTTTCGTCTTCGTCTCAAACATTGAAAACTGAATTACATTTTTGTTCAGTAACAGTTACAGTTTTCTTATTGGTTTTTTGCTTATATCTCGAAAACAATTACTCCTATCAATTTTTATCTTTTTTTCAAAATTAAAGCTGATAAAATTTCCTACAAAATAGTTATTTGCATTTTTTTTGTAAGACCAACCATAAGCGAGTTATAGAGTTGGATATAAATAATCTTTAACAAAAATTTGCTTTAAAATATAATGTTTGAAAAACCGAAATTAAACTAAATTAATTGAGTCTAACACTTTAGTATAGGAAAAAGGAGAAGACATAAAAGTCACCAAAGACTTCAGAGTCGTTTTTAGTCGTCATATTAATAACAATAACGTTAATAATAATAATAATGCTGCATTTTCGTCTTCGTCTCAAACATTGAAAACTGAATTACATTTTTGTTCAGTAACAGTTACAGTTTTCTTATTGGTTTCTTGCTTATATCTCGAAAACAGTTACTTCTATCAATTTTTATCTTTTTTTCAAAATTAAAGCTGATAACATTTCCTACAAAATAGTTATTTGCATTTTTTTGTAGGACCAACCATAAGCGAGTTATAGAGTTGGATATAAATAATCTTTAACAAAAATTTTCTTTAAAATAAAATGTTTGAAAAACTAAAATTAAACCAAATTAATTGTGTCTAACACTTTAGTAGAGGAAAAAGGAGAAGACATAAAGGTCACTAAAGTCTTCAGAGTCGTTTTTAGTCGTCATATTAATAACAATAGCATTAATAATAATAATACTAATAGTACTAAATTTGCTTATATGCAAGCGCTTAATTAATGTAACAGTTTTTTGGTTTCTAGCTTATATCTCGAAAAAAGTTACACCTATCAAATTTTATCTTTCTTTCAAAATTAAAGCTGATAAAATTTCCAACAAAGTAATTATTTGCATTTTTCTTGTAGGACCAAGCATAAGCGAGTTATAGAGATGAATATAAATAATTTCTAACAAAAATTTGCTTTAAAATAAAATGTTTGAAAAACTGAAATTAAACTAAATTAATTGTGTCTAACACTTTAGTGGAGGAAAAAGGAGAAGACATAAAAGTCTTTAAAGGTTTCAGAATCGTCTTTAGTCGTCATATTAATAACAATAACATTAATAAACTAATAGTACTAAATTTGCTTATATGCAAACGCTGCATTAAGGTAATAGTTTTTTGGTTTCTTGCTTATATCTCGAAAACAGTTACTCCTATCAATTTTTAACTTTTCACCAAAATTAAAGATGATAAAATTTCCTGCAAAATAGTTATTTGCATTTTTCATGTAGAACAAACCATAAGCGAGATATAAGTTTGAAAATAATTAATAATTAAAAAAAAAATGTGTTTTAACAGAAAATGTCTTGTGATTTAAAATACACTTAATTTATTGGGTCCAATACTTTATTAGAAGAAAAAGGAGGTGCAAATAACTATTTTGTTGGAAATTTTATTAGCTTTAATTGTGAAAGAAAGATAAAATTTGATAGGAGTAACTGTTTTCGAGATATAAGCAAAAAAACAATAAGAAAACTGTAACTGTTACTGAACAAAAATGTAATTCAGTTTTCAATGTTTGAGACGAAGACAAAAATGCAGCATTTAAAAACGACTCTGAAAACTTCAGTGACTTTTATGTCACCTCCTTTTTCTTCTAATAAAGTATTGGACCCAATAAATTAAGTGTATTATAAATCACAAGACATTTTCTGTTAAAACACTTTTTTTTAATTATTAATTACTTTCAAACTTATATCTCGCTTATGGTTAGTTCTACATGAAAAATGCAAATAACTATTTTGTAGGAAATTTTATCACTTTTAATTTTGGTGAAAAAGTAAAAATTGATAGGAGTAACTGTTTTCGAGATATAAGCAAAAAACAAAAAAACTGTTACTTTAATTAAGCGCTTGCATATAAGCAAATTTAGTACTACTAGTATTGTTATTATAAATGTTATTGTTATTAATATGACGACTAAAGACAACTTTAAGACTTTAGTGACTTTTATGTCTCCTCCTTTTTCCTCTACTAAAGTGTTAGACACAATTAATTTAGTTTAATTTCAGTTTTTCAAACATTTTATTTTAAAGCAAATTTTTGTTAAATATTAAAAACTATAAAATGGCTTAGATTGCCTAAAACACACATCACACATGATCTTTTGCATAGAAATGAGAAAACGCTCATATAACACAAAATAAGCTTCATTTTTGCTTAGAAAACTAAGCTTACTTTTATTACTACTATTATTATTATTTTTATTATTATTATTATTACTATTATTATTATTATTATTATTATTATTATTATTATTATTATTATTATTATTATTATTATTATTATTATTATTAAAAACCGATTATAACTTTTGCATAGTAAATGTTTTTATACCAGTTTTAAAATGAGTTATTAATTTTAGACAATTTCTTGTTTAAAAACTACAGATCACAGATGATCTCTTGCATAGAAATGAGAAAACGCTCAGATAACACAAAATAAGCATCATTTTTGCTTAGAAAAACTAAGCTTTAATTTAGAAAGAAATTCATTATTATAAGTATTATTATTATTATTATTATTATTATTATTATTATTATTATTGTTATTATTATTATTATTATTATTATTATTATTGTTATTATTATTATTATTATTATTATTATTATTATTAAAACCGATTATAACTTTTGTATAGTATTGTTTTTATACCAGTTTTAAAATGAGTGATTAATTTTAGCCAATTTCTTGCCTAAAAACTATAAAATGGCTTAGATTGCCTAAAAACACAGATCACACATGATCTTTTGCATAGAAATGAGAAAACGCTCATATAACACAAAATAAGCTTCATTTTTGCTTAGAAAACTAAGCTTACTTTTATTACTACTATTATTATTATATTTATTATTATTATTACTATTATTATTGTTATTACTATTATTATTATTATTATTAATATTATTATTATTAAAAACCGATTATAACTTTTGTATAGTAAATGTTTTTATACCAGTTTTAAAATGAGTTATATTAATTTAGACAATTTCTTGCCTTAAAACACAGATCACAGATGATCTCTTGCATAGAAATGAGAAAACGCTCAGATAACACAAAATAAGCATAATTTTTGCTTAGAAAAACTAAGCTTTAATTTAGAAAGAAATTCATTATTATAAGTATTATCATTATTATTATTATTATTATTATTATTATTATTATTATTGTTATTTTTATTACTATTATTATTATTATTATTATTATTATTAACTTTTGTATAGTAAATGTTTTTATACCAGTTTTAAAATGAGTTATTAATTTTAGACAATTTCTTGCCTAAAAACACAGATCACAGATGATTTCTTGCATAGAAATGAGAAAACGCTCATATAACACAAAAAGAGCTTCATGTTTGCTTAGAAAACTAAGCTTACTTTTATTACTATTATTATTTTTATTATTATTATTATTATTATTACTATTATTAGTATTATTATTATTATTATTATTATTATTATTATTATTATTATTATCATTGTTATTATTATTATTATTATTATTATTATTAAAAACTTATATTAAACAGACAGAAAACGTCGTATTCTGACACAAAAAAACGAATTACGTTATAGACTTGACGAGAACGGCGTATCTCGGACTCTTATAGGACTCTTATAGGGTCAAAAAGTATCAGTTTGGATTAACATAAATTATTTTTGTTGACTCTCAGTCTGAATTGTTCATCAGTTCAAACAAAAACGGCTTATTTTAGACGATCTTTTGCTTTGAACAAGAAAACTTACATCGAACAGACTAAAAACGTATTAATCTGGCATAAAAGAGCAATTTATGTATCACTTTAGATAAAGGCAGCTAATCCTATTCGTTTCATTGCTTAAAATAGACAAAATTGTTAATAAATCTAACAAAAACGCTGTATTCTAGCACAAAATACTAATTACATTATAGTATCGACGAGAATAGCTTATTTGGAATGATTCTATGCTTCCAAACGAGTAAATTTTTATTAAACAGATGCCAAACATCATGGTTTGTCCTATAAAGACATTTTATATTGCAGTTTGTATTAAAACAAAATATTTTCGTTGATTCTTTGTTAGAAGCAGCAAACCTAACATTAAAGAATCTGAAAACTTTGTATTCGGACACAAACCACCGAATTTTGTATCAGTTTAGACAAAAACGGTTGATTTTCGACAATATTTTGCTTTGAACAAGAAAATTTATATCAAACTGACTAAAAACGTCTTATTTTAGCACAAAACAAAAGATTTGCGTTATAGTCTTGAAGCTGATTCATGACACAGTTTGGATAAAAACCAATTATTTTTGTTAATTCATTGTTACAAACAAGAAACCTTACATCAAAGAAACTGAAAACCCCTTATTCAGGCACAGAAATTCGAATTACGTTTCAGTCTGGACAAAAGCTGCTTATTTTAGACGATCCTTTGTTTTGAACACGAAAACTTACATTAAAAAGATTAAAAACGTCTTATTCTGGCTGAAAACTGCAAATTATTTATTACTCTAGATAAAAGCAATTTATCCTGATTACTCCTTTACTTAGAATAGAGTAAACTTGTATAAAATTTAATGAAAACTTTAAATTTAGTCTCAAAGAAATAATTTACGTTATAGTTTTGACCAGCACTGTTTATTTCAAACGAATTTATGATTCGAAACTAATGAACTTTTATGGGGCAGATGCAAAACCACATATTACCATATAAAGCGTTGTTTTAAAGCAAAGTATTACCTTTTGCAACAAGAAATTTCACGTCAAAGAAACTGAAAACTTCGTATCCATGCATAAATATCGAATTACGTATCAGTTTAGGCAAATACAGCTTATTTTAAACGATTCATTGCTATAAACAAGAAAAATTTTATCAAGCATATTGAAAACGTCTTATTCTCGAAAATAAGAGCAAATTATGTATCAGTTTTGACAAAAGCGGATTACTCTGTTTGATTCTATGCTTAGAGTAGAGTAAACTACTATAAAACGTAATGAAAACTCTATATTCAAGTTTAAAAGAACAAATTACGTTATAGTTTTGGCAAAAAAATAATATTTCGGACGATTACATACTTCGAAGTAAGCAAACTTTAATTGAACAAGTGCAAAAGCTAATACTTTGCTTTAAAATAACGATTTATGTGGTAATATGGTATTTTGCATCTGTCCTATAAAAGTTTACTCGTTTCGCTCCATTGAATCATTCGAAAGAAATTATTTTGACACAACGAAAATAATTTGTTTTTGTTTAAACTGTAACATAAATCGCTTTTATAAAACGAACTAAGACGTTTGGCATCTGTTTATTGAAAGTTTTCTCGTTTGGGGGCATAAAATCGTTTGAAATTATCAGTTCTGGTCAAAACTATAACGTAAATTATTTCTTTGTATCACTTTAAAGATTTGCGTTATAGTCTTGACGAGAACTGTTAATTTCAAACGATTCTATGCTTTGAAACCAGTATACTTTCACTGAACAGAGGCAAAACGTCTGATTTCGCCTTTAAAAAACGATTTATGTCACAGTTTGGATTAAAACCAATGATTTTCGTTTATTCATTGTTACAAACAAGAAACCTTACATCAAAGAAACTGAAAACCTCTTATTCAGGCCCAGAAAATCAAATTACGTTTCAGTCTAGACACAAATTGCTTATTTTAGACGA
>NC_087395.1:8210000-8230000 GCF_031307605.1 Tribolium castaneum | reverse complement strand
TACTTAATTAGAAGAAAAAGGAGGTGACAGTAAATGCTGCATTTTCGTCTTCGTCTGAAACATTGAAAACTGAATTACATTTTTGTTCAGTAACTGTCGTCGATGACGAAAATGCAGCATTTACAAACGACTCTAAAAACTTCAGTGACTTTTATGACATCTCCTTTTTCCTCTACTAAAGTGTTAGTTTAATTTAGTTTAATTTCAGTTTTTTAAACATTTTATTTTAAAGCAAATTTTTGTTAAATATTAATTATATCCAACTCTATAACTCGCTTATGGTTGGTCCTACAAGAAAAATGCAAACAACTATTTTGTAGGAAATTTTATCAGCTTTAATTTTGGATGAAAAATAAAAATTGATAGGAGTAACTGTTTTCGAGATATAAGCAAAAAACAAAAAAACTGTTACCTTAATTAAGCGCTTGCATATAAGCAAATTTAGTACTATTAGTATTGTTATTATTAATGTTATTGTTATTAATATGACGACTAAAGACAACTCTAAGACTTTATTGACTTTTATGTCTCCTCCTTTTTCCTCTACTAAAGTGTTAGACACAATTAATTTAGTTTAATTTCAGTTTTTTAAACATTATATTTTAAAGCAAATTTTTGTTAAATATTATTTATATCCAACTCAATAACTCGCTTATGGTTGGTCCCACAAGAAAAATGCAAATAACGATTTTGTAGTAAATTTTATCAGCTTTAATTTTGAAAAAAAGATAAAAATTGATAGGAGTAACAGTTTTCGAGATATAAGCAAAAAACCAATAAGAAAACTGTAACTGTTACTGAATAAAAATGTAATTCAGTTTTCAATGTTTAAGACGATGACGAAAATGCAGCATTTACAAACGACATTAAGACTTCAGTGACCTATATGTCACCTCTTTTTTCTTCTAATAAAGTATTGGACCCAATAAATTAAGTGTATTTTAAATCACAAGACATTTTCTGTTGAAGCACTTTTTTTTTAATTTTAATTATTTTCAAACTTATATCTCGCTTATGGTTAGTCCTACATGAAAAATGCAAATAACTATTTTGTAGAAAATTTTATCAGTTTAATTTTAGTAAAAAGATAAAAATTGATAGGAGTAACTGTTTTCGAGATTTAAGCAAGAAACCAAAAAACTGTTACCTTAATTAAGCGCTTGCCAACTAAATTAAGTGTATTTTAAATCACAAGGCATTTTCTGTTAAAGCACTTTTTTTTAATTATTAATTATTTTCAAACTTATATCTCGCTTATGGTTAGTCCTACATGAAAAATGCAAACTACTATTTTGTAGGAAATTTTATCAGCTTTAATTTTAGTAAAAAGATAATAAAAATTCATTGGAGTAACTGTTTTCGAGATATAAGCAAGAAACCAAAAAACTGTTACCTTAATTAAGCGTTTGCATATAAGCAAATTTAGTACTTTTAGTATTATTATTATTAAATGCAAAAAAAATGCAAAAAACTATTTTGTAGGAAATTTTATCAGTTTTAATTTGAAAGAAAGATAAAAATTGATAGGAGTAAATGTTTTCGAGATATAAGCAAAAAACCAAAGTGCAAACTGTAACAGTTACTGAACAAAAATGTAATTTAGTTTTCAATGTTAAAGACGAAGACGAAAATGCAGCATTTACTGTCACCTCTTTTGTCTACTAATTAAGTATTGGACCCAATAAATTAAGTGTATTTTAAATCACAAGACATTTTCTGTTAAAGCACATTTTTTTTTAATTATTAATTATTTTTAAACTTATATCTCGTTTATGGTTAGTTCTACATGAAAAATGCAAATAACTATTTTGTAGGAAATTTTATCAGCTTTAATTTTAGTGAAAAGGTAAAAATTAATAGGAGTAATTGTTTTCGAGATATAAGCAAGAAACTGTTACCTTAATTAAGCGCTTGCATATAAACAAATTTAGTAATATTATTATTATTATTATTAATGTTATTGTTATTAATATGACGACTAAAAACGACTCTCAAGACTTTGGTGACTTTTATCTCTTTTCCTTTTTCCTCAAGTAAAGTGTTAGACAAAATTAATTTAGTTTAATTTCAGTATTTCAAACATTTTATTTTAAAGCAAATTTTTGTTAAATATTATTTATATCTATCTCTATAACTCGCTTATGCTTGGTCCTACAAGAAAAATACAAATAACTATTTTGTAGGAATATTTATCAGCTTTAATTTTAGTAAAAAGATAAAAATTGATAGGAGTAACTGTTTTCGAGATATAAGCAAGAAACCAAAAAACTGTTACCTTAATAAAGCGCTTGCATATAAGCAAATTTAGTACTATTAGTATTATTATTATTAATGTTATTGTTATTAATATGACGACTAAAAACCACTCTCAAAACTTTGGTGACTTTTATGTATTCTCCTTTTTCCTCAACTAAAGTGTTAGTCTTAATTAATTTAGTTTAATTTCGGTTTTTCAAACATTTTATTTTAAAGCAAATTTTTGTTAAAGATTATTTATATCCAACTCTATACCTCGCTTATGGTTGGTCCTACAAAAAAAATGCCAATAACTATTTTGTAGGAAATTTTATCAGCTTTGATTTTGAAAGAAAGATAAAAATTGATAGGAATAACTGTTTTCGAGATATAAGCAAAAAACCAATAAGAAAACTGTAACTGTTACTAAACAAAAATGTAATTCAGTATTCAATGTTTGAGACAAAGACGAAAATGCAGCATTTAAAATCGACTCTGAAAACTTCAGTGACTTTTATGTCACCTCCTTTTTCTTCTAATAATGTATTGGACCCATTAAATTAAGTGTATTTTAAATCACAAGACATTTTCTGTTAAAGCACTTTTTTTTTAAATATTAATTATTTTCAAACTTATATCTCGCTTATGGTTAGTCCTACATAAAAAATGCAAATAACTATTTTGTAGGAAATTTTATCAGCTTTAATTTTGAAAGAAAGATAAAAATTGATAGTAGTAATTGTTTTCGAGATATAAGCAAAAAACTAAAGTAAAAACTGTTACAGTTACTGAACAAAAATGTAATTCAGTTTTCAATGTTTGAGACGAAGACGAAAATGCAGCATTTAAAAACGACTCTGAAGACTTCAGCGACTTTTATGTCACCTCCTTATTCTTCTAATAAAGTATTGGACCCAATAAATTAAGTGTATTTTAAATCATAAGACATTTTCTGTTAAAGGACTTTTTTTTAAATATTAATAATTTTCAAACTTACATCTCGCTTATGGTTAGTCCTACATGAAAAATGCAAATAACTATTTTGTAGGAAATTTTATCAGCTTTAATTTTAGTAAACAGATAAAAATTGATAGGAGTAACTGTTTTCGAGATATAAGCAAGAAACCAAAAAACTGTTACCTTAATAAAGCGCTTGCATATAAGCAAATTTAGTACTATTAGTATTATTATTATTAATGTTATTGTTATTAATATGACGACTAAAAACGACTCTGAAGACTTTGGTGACTTTTATGTCTTCTCCTTTTTCCTATACTAAAGTTTTAGACACAATTAATTTAGTTTAATTTCAGTATTTCAAACATTTTATTTTAAAGCAAATTTTTGTTAAATATTATTTATATCTATCTCTATAACTCGCTTATGCTTGGTCCTACAAGAGAAATACAAATAACTATTTTGTAGGAAATTTTATCAGCTTTAATTTTAGTAAAAAGATAAAAATTGATTGGAGTAACTGTTTTCGAGATATAAGCAAGAAACCAAAAAACTGTTACCTTAATTAAGCGTTTGCATATAAGCAAATTTAGTACTTTTAGTATTATTATTATTAAATGCAAAAAAAATGCAAAAAACTATTTTGTAGGAAATTTTATCAGTTTTAATTTGAAAGAAAGATAAAAATTGATAGGAGTAAATGTTTTCGAGATATAAGCAAAAAACCAAAGTGAAAACTGTAACAGTTACTGAACAAAAATGTAATTTAGTTTTCAATGTTTAAGACGAAGACGAAAATGCAGCATTTACTGTCACCTCTTTTGTCTACTAATTAAGTATTGGACCCAATAAATTAAGTGTATTTTAAATCACAAGACATTTTCTGTTAAAGCACTTTTTTTTAAATATTAATAATTTTCAAACTTACATCTCGCTTATGGTTAGTCCTACATGAAAAATGCAAATAACTATTTTGTAGGAAATTTTATCAGCTTTAATTTTTGTAAACAGATAAAAATTGATAGGAGTAACTGTTTTCGAGATATAAGCAAGAAACCAAAAAACTGTTACCTTAATAAAGCGCTTGCATATAAGCAAATTTAGTACTATTAGTATTATTATTATTAATGTTATTGTTATTAATATGACGACTAAAAACGACTCTGAAGACTTTGGTGACTTTTATGTCTTCTCCTTTTTCCTATACTAAAGTTTTAGACACAATTAATTTAGTTTAATTTCAGTATTTCAAACATTTTATTTTAAAGCAAATTTTTGTTAAATATTATTTATATCTATCTCTATAACTCGCTTATGCTTGGTCCTACAAGAGAAATACAAATAACTATTTTGTGGGAAATTTTATCAGCTTTAATTTTAGTAAAAAGATAAAAATTGATTGGAGTAACTGTTTTCGAGATATAAGCAAGAAACCAAAAAACTGTTACCTTAATTAAGCGTTTGCATATAAGCAAATTTAGTACTTTTAGTATTATTATTATTAAATGCAAAAAAAATGCAAAAAACTATTTTGTAGGAAATTTTATCAGCTTTGATTTTGAAAGAAAGATAAAAATTGATAGGAATAACTGTTTTCGAGATATAAGCAAAAAATCAATAAGAAAACTGTAACTGTTACTAAACAAAAATGTAATTCAGTATTCAATGTTTGAGACAAAGACGAAAATGCAGCATTTAAAATCGACTCTGAAGACTTCAGTGACTTTTATGTCACCTCCTTTTTCTTCTAATAATGTATTGGACCCATTAAATTAAGTGTATTTTAAATCACAAGACATTTTCTGTTAAAGCACTTTTTTTTTAAATATTAATTATTTTCAAACTTATATCTCGCTTATGGTTAGTCCTACATAAAAAATGCAAATAACTATTTTGTAGGAAATTTTATCAGCTTTAATTTTGAAAGAAAGATAAAAATTGATAATAGTAATTGTTTTCGAGATATAAGCAAAAAACTAAAGTAAAAACTGTTACAGTTACTGAACAAAAATGTAATTCAGTTTTCAATGTTTGAGACGAAGACGAAAATGCAGCATTTAAAAACGACTCTGAAGACTTCAGCGACTTTTATGTCACCTCCTTATTCTTCTAATAAAGTATTGGACCCAATAAATTAAGTGTATTTTAAATCACAAGACATTTTCTGTTAAAGGACTTTTTTTTAAATATTAATAATTTTTAAACTTACATCTCGCTTATGGTTAGTCCTACATGAAAAATGCAAATAACTATTTTGTAGGAAATTTTATCAGCTTTAATTTTGATAGAAAGATAAAAATTGATAGTAGTAATTGTTTTCGAGATATAAGCAAAAAACTAAAGTAAAAACTGTTACAGTTACTGAACAAAAATGTAATTCAGTTTTCAATGTTTGAGACGAAGACGAAAATGCAGCATTTAAAAACGACTCTGAAGACTTCAGCGACTTTTATGTCACCTCCTTATTCTTCTAATAAAGTATTGGATCCAATAAATAAGTGTATTTTAAATCACAAGACATTTTCTGTTAAAGCACTTTTTTTTAAATATTAATAATTTTCAAACTTACATCTCGCTTATGGTTAGTCCTACATGAAAAATGCAAATAACTATTTTGTAGGAAATTTTATCAGCTTTAATTTTAGTAAACAGATAAAAATTGATAGGAGTAACTGTTTTCGAGATATAAGCAAGAAACCAAAAAACTGTTACCTTAATAAAGCGCTTGCATATAAGCAAATTTAGTACTATTAGTATTATTATTATTAATGTTATTGTTATTAATATGACGACTAAAAACGACTCTGAAGACTTTGGTGACTTTTATGTCTTCTCCTTTTTCCTATACTAAAGTTTTAGACACAATTAATTTAGTTTAATTTCAGTATTTCAAACATTTTATTTTAAAGCAAATTTTTGTTGAATATTATTTATATCTATCTCTATAACTCGCTTATGCTTGGTCCTACAAGAGAAATACAAATAACTATTTTGTAGGAAATTTTATCAGCTTTAATTTTAGTAAAAAGATAAAAATTGATTGGAGTAACTGTTTTCGAGATATAAGCAAGAAACCAAAAAACTGTTACCTTAATTAAGCGTTTGCATATAAGCAAATTTAGTACTTTTAGTATTATTATTATTAAATGCAAAAAAAATGCAAAAAACTATTTTGTAGGAAATTTTATCAGTTTTAATTTGAAAGAAAGATAAAAATTGATAGGAGTAAATGTTTTCGAGATATAAGCAAAAAACCAAAGTGAAAACTGTAACAGTTACTGAACAAAAATGTAATTTAGTTTTCAATGTTTAAGACGAAGACGAAAATGCAGCATTTACTGTCACCTCTTTTGTCTACTAATTAAGTATTGGACCCAATAAATTAAGTGTATTTTAAATCACAAGACATTTTCTGTTAAAGCACATTTTTTTTTAATTATTAATTATTTTTAAACTTATATCTCGTTTATGGTTAGTTCTACATGAAAAATGCAAATAACTATTTTGTAGGAAATTTTATCAGCTTTAATTTTAGTGAAAAGGTAAAAATTAATAGGAGTAATTGTTTTCGAGATATAAGCAAGAAAGTGTTACCTTAATTAAGCGCTTGCATATAAACAAATTTAGTAATATTATTATTATTATTATTAATGTTATTGTTATTAATATGACGACTAAAAACGACTCTCAAGACTTTGGTGACTTTTATGTCTTTTCCTTTTTCCTCAAGTAAAGTGTTAGACAAAATTAATTTAGTTTAATTTCAGTATTTCAAACATTTTATTTTAAAGCAAATTTTTGTTAAATATTATTTATATCTATCTCTATAACTCGCTTATGCTTGGTCCTACAAGAAAAATACAAATAACTATTTTGTAGGAATATTTATCAGCTTTAATTTTAGTAAAAAGATAAAAATTGATAGGAGTAACTGTTTTCGAGATATAAGCAAGAAACCAAAAAACTGTTACCTTAATAAAGCGCTTGCATATAAGCAAATTTAGTACTATTAGTATTATTATTATTAATGTTATTGTTATTAATATGACGACTAAAAACCACTCTCAAAACTTTGGTGACTTTTATGTATTCTCCTTTTTCCTCAACTAAAGTGTTAGTCTTAATTAATTTAGTTTAATTTCGGTTTTTCAAACATTTTATTTTAAAGCAAATTTTTGTTAAAGATTATTTATATCCAACTCTATACCTCGCTTATGGTTGGTCCTACAAAAAAAATGCCAATAACTATTTTGTAGGAAATTTTATCAGCTTTGATTTTGAAAGAAAGATAAAAATTGATAGGAATAACTGTTTTCGAGATATAAGCAAAAAACCAATAAGAAAACTGTAACTGTTACTAAACAAAAATGTAATTCAGTATTCAATGTTTGAGACAAAGACGAAAATGCAGCATTTAAAATCGACTCTGAAGACTTCAGTGACTTTTATGTCACCTCCTTTTTCTTCTAATAATGTATTGGACCCATTAAATTAAGTGTATTTTGAATCACAAGACATTTTCTGTTAAAGCACTTTTTTTTTAAATATTAATTATTTTCAAACTTATATCTCGCTTATGGTTAGTCCTACATAAAAAATGCAAATAACTATTTTGTAGGAAATTTTATCAGCTTTAATTTTGAAAGAAAGATAAAAATTGATAGTAGTAATTGTTTTCGAGATATAAGCAAAAAACTAAAGTAAAAACTGTTACAGTTACTGAACAAAAATGTAATTCAGTTTTCAATGTTTGAGACGAAGACGAAAATGCAGCATTTAAAAACGACTCTGAAGACTTCAGCGACTTTTATGTCACCTCCTTATTCTTCTAATAAAGTATTGGACCCAATAAATTAAGTGTATTTTAAATCACAAGACATTTTCTGTTAAAGGACTTTTTTTTAAATATTAATAATTTTCAAACTTACATCTCGCTTATGGTTAGTCCTACATGAAAAATGCAAATAACTATTTTGTAGGAAATTTTATCAGCTTTAATTTTGATAGAAAGATAAAAATTGATAGTAGTAATTGTTTTCGAGATATAAGCAAAAAACTAAAGTAAAAACTGTTACAGTTACTGAACAAAAATGTAATTCAGTTTTCAATGTTTGAGACGAAGACGAAAATGCAGCATTTAAAAACGACTCTGAAGACTTCAGCGACTTTTATGTCACCTCCTTATTCTTCTAATAAAGTATTGGACCCAATAAATAAGTGTATTTTAAATCACAAGACATTTTCTGTTAAAGCACTTTTTTTTAAATATTAATAATTTTCAAACTTACATCTCGCTTATGGTTAGTCCTACATGAAAAATGCAAATAACTATTTTGTAGGAAATTTTATCAGCTTTAATTTTAGTAAACAGATAAAAATTGATAGGAGTAACTGTTTTCGAGATATAAGCAAGAAACCAAAAAACTGTTACTTTAATAAAGCGCTTGCATATAAGCAAATTTAGTACTATTAGTATTTTTATTATTAATGTTATTGTTATTAATATGACGACTAAAAACGACTCTGAAGACTTTGGTGACTTTTATGTCTTCTCCTTTTTCCTATACTAAAGTTTTAGACACAATTAATTTAGTTTAATTTCAGTATTTCAAACATTTTATTTTAAAGCAAATTTTTGTTAAATATTATTTATATCTATCTCTATAACTCGCTTATGCTTGGTCCTACAAGAGAAATACAAATAACTATTTTGTAGGAAATTTTATCAGCTTTAATTTTAGTAAAAAGATAAAAATTGATAGGAGTAACTGTTTTCGAGATATAAGCAAGAAACCAAAAAACTGTTACCTTAATAAAGCGCTTGCATATAAGCAAATTTAGTACTATTAGTATTATTATTATTAATGTTATTGTTATTAATATGACGACTAAAAACCACTCTCAAAACTTTGGTGACTTTTATGTCTTCTCCTTTTTCCTCAACTAAAGTGTTAGTCTTAATTAATTTAGCTTAATTTCGGTTTTTCAAACATTTTATTTTAAAGCAAATTTTTGTTAAAGATTATTTATATCCAACTCTATACCTCGCTTATGGTTGGTCCTACAAAAAAAATGCCAATCACTATTTTGTAAGAAATTTTATCAGCTTTGATTTTAAAAGAAAGATAAAAATTGATAGGAATAACTGTTTTCGAGATATAAGCAAAAAACCAATAAGAAAACTGTAACTGTTACTAAACAAAAATGTAATTCAGTATTCAATGTTTGAGACAAAGACGAAAATGCAGCATTTAAAATCGACTCTGAAGACTTCAGTGACTTTTATGTCACCTCCTTTTTCTTCTAATAATGTATTGGACCCAATAAATTAAGTGTATTTTAAATCACAAGACATTTTCTGTTTAAGCACTTTTTTTTAAATATTAATAATTTTCAAACTTACATCTCGCTTATGGTTAGTCCTACATGAAAAATGCAAATAACTATTTTGTAGGAAATTTTATCAGCTTTAATTTTAGTAAACAGATAAAAATTGATAGGAGTAACTGTTTTCGAGATATAAGCAAGAAACCAAAAAACTGTTACCTTAATAAAGCGCTTGCATATAAGCAAATTTAGTACTATTAGTATTATTATTATTAATGTTATTGTTATTAATATGACGACTAAAAACGACTCTGAAGACTTTGGTGACTTTTATGTCTTCTCCTTTTTCCTATACTAAAGTGTTAGACACAATTAATTTAGTTTAATTTCAGTATTTCAAACATTTTATTTTAAAGCAAATTTTTGTTAAATATTATTTATATCTATCTCTATAACTCGCTTATGCTTGGTCTTACAAGAAAAATACAAATAACTATTTTGTAGGAATTTTTATCAGCTTTAATTTTAGTAAAAAGATAAAAATTGATAGGAGTAACTGTTTTCGAGATATAAGCAAGAAACCAAAAAACTGTTACCTTAATAAAGCGCTTGCATATAAGCAAATTTAGTACTATTAGTATTATTATTATTAATGTTATTGTTATTAATATGACGACTAAAAACGACTCTCAAGACTTTGGTGACTTTTATGTCTTCTCCTTTTTCCTCAACTAAAGTGTTAGTTTTAATTAATTTAGTTTAATTTCGGTTTTTTAAACATTTTATTTTAAAGCAAATTTTTGTTAAAGATTATTTATATCCAACTCTATAACTCGCTTATGGTTAGTCCTACAAAAAAAAATGCCAATAACTATTTTGTAGGAAATTTTATCAGCTTTGATTTTGAAAGAAAGATAAAAATTGATAGGAGTAACTGTTTTCGAGATATAAGCAAAAAACCAATAAGAAAACTGTAACTGTTACTAAACAAAAATGTAATTCAGTTTTCAATGTTTGAGACATAGACGAAAATGCAGCATTTAAAATCGACTCTGAAGACTTCAGTGACTTTTATGTCACCTCCTTTTTCTTCTAATAAAGTATTGGACCCATTAAATTAAGTGTATTTTAAATCACAAGACATTTTCTGTTAAAGCACGTTTTTTTTAAATATTAATTATTTTCAAACTTATATCTCGCTTATGGTTAGTCCTACATGAAAAATGCAAATTACTATTTTGTAGGAAATTTTATCAGCTTTAATTTTAGTAAAAAGATAAAAATTGATAGGAGTAACTGTTTTCGAGATATAAGCAAGAAACCAAAAAACTGTTACCTTAATTAAGCGCTTGCATATAAGCAAATTTAGTACTAAAAACAACTCTGAAGACTTTGGTGATTTTTATGTCTTCTCCTTTTTCCTCTACTAAAGTGTTAGACCCAATTAATTTACTTTAATATCGGTTTTTCAAACATTTTATTTTAAAGCAAATTTTTGTTAAAGATTATTTATATCCAACTCTATAACTCGCTTATGGTTGGTCTTACAAAAGAAATGCAAATAACTATTTTGTTGGAAATTTTATTAGCTTTAATTTTGAAAAAAAGATAAAAATTGATAGGAGTAATTGTTTTCGAGATATAAGCAAAAAACCAAAGTGAAAACTGTTACAGTTACTGAACAAAAATGTAATTCAGTTTTCAATGTTTGAGACGAAGACGAAAATGCAGCATTTAAAAACGACTCTGAAGACTTCAGTGACTTTTATGTCACCTCCTTTTTCTTCTAATAGAGTATTGGTCCCAATAAATTAAGTGTATTTTAAATCACAAGACATTTTCTGTTAAAGCACTTTTTTTTTAAATATTAATTATTTTCAAACTTCTATCTCGCTTATGGTTAGTCCTACATAAAAAATGCAAATAACTATTTTGTAGGAAATTTTATCAGCTTTAATTTTAGTAAAAAGATAAAAATTGATAGGAGTAACTGTTTTCGAGATATAAGCAAGAAACTGTTACCTTAATTAAGCGCTTGCATATAAGCAAATTTAGTAATATTAGTATTATTATTATTAATGTTATTGTTATTAATATGACGACTAAAGACAACTCTAAGACTTTTGTGACTTTTATGTCTTCTCCTTTTTCCTCTACTAAAGTGTTAGACACAATTAATTTAGTTTAATTCCGGTTTTTCAAGCATTTTATTTTAAAGCAAATTTTTGTTAAATATTATTTATATCCAACTCTATAACTCGTTTATGCTTGGTCCTACAAGAAAAATGTAAATAACTATTTGGTTGGAAATTTTATCAGCTTTAATTTTGAAAGAAAGATAAAATTTGATAGGAGTAACTGTTTTCGAGATATAAGCAAAAAACCAATAAGAAAACTGTAACTGTTACTGAACAAAAATGTAACTCAGTTTTCAATGTTTGAGACGAAGACAAAAATGCAGCATTTAAAAACGACTCTGAAGACGTCAGTGACTTTTATGTCACCTCCTTTTTTTTCTAATAAAGTATTGGACCCAATAAATTAAGTGTATTTTAAATCACAAGACATTTTCTGTTAAAGCACTTTTTTTTAAATATTAATTATTTTCAAACTTATATCTCGCTTATGGTTAGTCCTACATGAAAAATGCAAATAACTATTTTGTAGGAAATTTTATCAGCTTTAATTTTAGTAAAATGATAAAAATTGATAGGAGTAACTGTTTTCGAGATATAATCAAGAAACCAAAAAACTGTTACCTTAATTAAGCGTTTGCATATAAGCAAATTTAGTATTATTAGTATTATTATTATTAATGTTATTGTTATTAATATGACGATTAAAAACGACTTTGAAGACTTTGGTGACTTTTACGTCTCCTCCTTTTTCCTCTACTAAAGTGTTAGACCCAATTAATTTAGTTTAATTTCGGTTTTTCAAACATTTTATTTTAAAGCAAATTTTTGTTAAATATTATTTATATCTATCTCTATAACTCGCTTATGCTTGGTCCTACAAGAAAAATACAAATAACTATTTTGTAGGAAATTTTATCAGCTTTAATTTTAGTAAAAAGATAAAAATTGATAGGAGTAACTGTTTTCGAGATATAAGCAAGAAACCAAAAAACTGTTACCTTAATAAAGCGCTTGCATATAAGCAAATTTAGTACTATTAGTATTATTATTATTAATGTTATTGTTATTAATATGACGACTAAAAACGACTCTGAAGACTTTGGTGACTTTTATGTCTTCTCCTTTTTCCTATACTAAAGTGTTAGACACAATTAATTTAGTTTAATTTCAGTATTTCAAACATTTTATTTTAAAGCAAATTTTTGTTAAATATTATTTATATCTATCTCTATAACTCGCTTATGCTTGGTCCTACAAGAAAAATACAAATAACTATTTTGTAGGAATTTTTATCAGCTTTAATTTTAGTAAAAAGATAAAAATTGATAGGAGTAACTGTTTTCGAGATATAAGCAAGAAACCAAAAAACTGTTACCTTAATAAAGCGCTTGCATATAAGCAAATTTAGTACTATTAGTATTATTATTATTAATGTTATTGTTATTAATATGACGACTAAAAACGACTCTCAAGACTTTGGTGACTTTTATGTCTTCTCCTTTTTCCTCAACTTAAGTGTTAGTTTTAATTAATTTAGTTTAATTTCGGTTTTTCAAACATTTTATTTTAAAGCAAATTTTTGTTAAAGATTATTTATATCCAACTCTATAACTCGCTTATGGTTAGTCCTACAAAAAAAATGCCAATAACTATTTTGTAGGAAATTTTATCAGCTTTGATTTTGAAAGAAAGATAAAAATTGATAGGAGTAACTGTTTTCGAGATATAAGCAAAAAACCAATAAGAAAACTGTAACTGTTACTAAACAAAAATGTAATTCAGTTTTCAATGTTTGAGACAAAGACGAAAATGCAGCATTTAAAATCGACTCTGAAGACTTCAGTGACTTTTATGTCACCTCCTTTTTCTTCTAATAAAGTATTGGACCCATTAAATTAAGTGTATTTTAAATCACAAGACATTTTCTGTTAAAGCACGTTTTTTTTAAATATTAATTATTTTCAAACTTATATCTCGCTTATGGTTAGTCCTACATAAAAAATGCAAATTACTATTTTGTAGGAAATTTTATCAGCTTTAATTCTAGTAAAAAGATAAAAATTGATAGGAGTAACTGTTTTCGAGATATAAGCAAGAAACCAAAAAACTGTTACCTTAATTAAGCGCTTGCATATAAGCAAATTTAGTACTAAAAACAACTCTGAAGACTTTGGTGATTTTTATGTCTTCTCCTTTTTCCTCTACTAAAGTGTTAGACCCAATTAATTTACTTTAATATCGGTTTTTCAAACATTTTATTTTAAAGCAAATTTTTGTTAAAGATTATTTATATCCAACTCTATAACTCGCTTATGGTTGGTCTTACAAAAGAAATGCAAATAACTATTTTG
Organism: Tribolium castaneum; assembly: GCF_031307605.1. Classification (NCBI taxonomy): domain Eukaryota; kingdom Metazoa; phylum Arthropoda; class Insecta; order Coleoptera; family Tenebrionidae; genus Tribolium; species Tribolium castaneum. Next base: position 8,215,992 of record NC_087395.1, on the reverse strand, counting down.
TTGGAAATTTTATCAGCTTTAATTTTGAAAGAAAGATAAAAATTGATAGGAGTAATTGTTTTCGAGATATAAGCAAAAAACCAAAGTGAAAACTGTTACAGTTACTGAACAAAAATGTAATTCAGTTTTCAATGTTTGAGACGAAGACGAAAATGCAGCATTTAAAAACGACTCTGAAGACTTCAGTGACTTTTATGTCACCTCCTTTTTCTTCTAATAGAGTATTGGTCCCAATAAATTAAGTGTATTTTAAATCACAAGACATTTTCTGTTAAAGCACTTTTTTTTTAAATATTAATTATTTTCAAACTTCTATCTCGCTTATGGTTAGTCCTACATAAAAAATGCAAATAACTATTTTGTAGGAAATTTTATCAGCTTTAATTTTAGTAAAAAGATAAAAATTGATAGGAGTAACTGTTTTCGAGATATAAGCAAGAAACTGTTACCTTAATTAAGCGCTTGCATATAAGCAAATTTAGTAATATTAGTATTATTATTATTAATGTTATTGTTATTAATATGACGACTAAAGACAACTCTAAGACTTTTGTGACTTTTATGTCTTTTCCTTTTTCCTCTACTAAAGTGTTAGACACAATTAATTTAGTTTAATTCCGGTTTTTCAAGCATTTTATTTTAAAGCAAATTTTTGTTAAATATTATTTATATCCAACTCTATAACTCGTTTATGCTTGGTCCTACAAGAAAAATGTAAATAACTATTTGGTTGGAAATTTTATCAGCTTTAATTTTGAAAAAAAGATAAAATTTGATAGGAGTAACTGTTTTCGAGATATAAGCAAAAAACCAATAAGAAAACTGTAACTGTTACTGAACAAAAATGTAACTCAGTTTTCAATGTTTGAGACGAAGACAAAAATGCAGCATTTAAAAACGACTCTGAAGACGTCAGTGACTTTTATGTCACCTCCTTTTTCTTCTAATAAAGTATTGGACCCAATAAATTAAGTGTATTTTAAATCACAAGACATTTTCTGTTAAAGCAGTTTTTTTTTAAATATTAATTATTTTCAAACTTATATCTCGCTTATGGTTAGTCCTACATGAAAAATGCAAATAACTATTTTGTAGGAAATTTTATCAGCTTTAATTTTAGTAAAATGATAAAAATTGATAGGAGTAACTGTTTTCGAGATATAATCAAGAAACCAAAAAACTGTTACCTTAATTAAGCGTTTGCATATAAGCAAATTTAGTATTATTAGTATTATTATTATTAATGTTATTGTTATTAATATGACGATTAAAAACGACTCTGAAGACTTTGGTGACTTTTACGTCTCCTCCTTTTTCCTCTACTAAAGTGTTAGACCCAATTAATTTAGTTTAATTTCGGTTTTTCAAACATTTTATTTTAAAGCAAATTTTTGTTAAAGATTATTTATATCCAACTCTATAACTCGCTTATGGTTGGTCCTACAAAAAAAATGCTAAAAACTATTTTGTAGGAAATTTTATCAGCTTTAATTTTGAAGGAAAGATAAAAATTTATAGGAGTAACTGTTTTCGAGATATAAGCAAAAAACCAAAGTGAAAACTGTAACAGTTACTGAACAAAAATGTAATTCAGTTTTCAATGTTTGAGACGAAGACGAAAATGCAGCATTTAAAATCGACTCTGAAGACTTCAGCGACTTTTAAGTCACCTCCTTTTTCTTCTAATAAAGTATTGTACCCAATAAATTAAGTGTATTTTAAATCACAAGACATTTTCTGTTAAAGCACTTTTTTTTTAAATATTGATTATTTTCAAACTTATATCTCGCTTATGGTTAGTCCTACATGAAAAATGCAAATAACTATTTTGTAGGAAATTTTATCAGCTTTAATTTTAGTAAAAAAATAAAAATTGATAAGAGTAACTGTTTTCGAGATATAAGCAAGAAACTGTTACCTTAATTAAGCGCTTGCATATAAGCAAATTTAGTAATATTAGTATTATTATTATTAATGTTATTGTTATTAATTTGACGACTAAAAACTTGAGACGAAAATGCAGCATTTAAAAACGACTCTGAAGACTTCAGTGACTTTTATGTCACCTTCTTTTTCTTCTAATAAAGTATTGGACCCAATAAATTAAGTGTATTTTAAATCACAAGACATTCTCTGTTAAAACACTTTTTTTTAATTATTAATTATTTAACTTATATCTCGCTTATGGTTAGTTATACATGAAAAATGCAAATAACTATTTTGTAGGAAATTTTATCACCTTTAATTTTGGTGAAAAAGTAAAAATTGATAGGAGTAACTGTTTTCGAGATATAAGCAAAAAACAAAAAAACTGTTACCTTAATTAAGCGCTTGCATATAAGCAAATTTAGTACTACTAGTATTGTTATTATAAATGTTATTGTTATTAATATGACGACTAAAGACAACTCTAAGACTTTTGTGACTTTTATGTCTCCTCCTTTTTCCTCTACTAAAGTGTTAGACACAATTAATTTAGTTTAATTTTAGTTTTTCAAACATTTTATTTTAAAGCTAATTTTTGTTGAATATTAAAAACTATAAAATGGCTTAGATTGCCTAAAAACACAGATCACACATGATCTTTTGCATAGAAATGAGAAAACGCTCATGTAACACACAAAATAAGCTCCATTTTTCCTTATTAAAAGTATTATTATTATTATTACTTTTGTTACTATTACTATTATTATTATTATTATTATTATTATTATTATTATTATTATTATTATTATTATTATTATTATTATTATTAACTTTTGTATAGTAAATGTTTTTATACCAGTTTTAAAATGAGTTATTAATTTTAGTCAATTTCTTGCCTAAAAACACAGATCACAGATGATTTCTTGCATAGAAATGAGAAAACATTCATATAACACACAAAATAAGCTTCATTTTTGCTTAGAAAACTAAGCTTACTTTTATTACTATTATTATTATTTTTATTAATATTATTGTTATTATTATTATTATTATTGTTATTATTATTATTATTATTATTATTATTATTATTATTATTATTATTACTATTATTATTATTATTATTATTATTATTAAAAACAGATTATTACTTTTGTATAGTATTGTTTTTATATCGGTTTTAAAACGAGTGATTAATTTTAGCCAATTTCTTGCCTAAAAACTATAAAATGGCTTAGATTGCCTAAAAACACAGATCACACATTATCTTTTGCATAGAAATGAGAAAACGCTCATATAACACAAAATAAGCTTCATTTTTGCTTAGAAAACCTAGCTTACTTTTATTACTACTATTATTATTATTTTTATTATTATTATTATTATTTCTATTATTTTTATTATTATTATTACTATTATTATTATTATTATTATTATTATTATTATTATTAAAAACCGATTATAACTTTTGTATAGTAAATGTTTTTATACCAGTTTTAAAATGAGTTATTAATTTTAGACAATTTCTTGCCTAAAAACACAGATCACAGATGATTTCTTGCATAGAAATGAGAAAACGCTCATATAACACACAAAATAAGCTTCATTTTTGCTTAGAAAACTAAGCTTACTTTTATTACTATTATTATTTTTATTATTATTATTATTATTATTATTATTATTATTATTATTATTATTATTATTATTATTATTGTTATTGTTATTGTTATTATTATTATTATTATTAAAAACTTATATTAAACAGACAGAAAACGTCGTATTCTGACACATAAAAACGAATTACGTTATAGACTTGACGAGAACGGCGTATCTCGGACTCTTACAGGACTCTTATAGGGTCAAAAAGTATCAGTTTGGATTAAAACAAATTATTTTTGTTGACTCTCAGTCTGAATTGTTCATCAGTTCAAACAAAAACGGCTTATTTTAGACGATCTTTTGCTTTGAACAAGAAAACTTACATCGAATATACTAAAAACGTATTAATCTGGCATAAAAGAGCAATTTATGTATCACTTTGGATAAAGAGAGCTAATCCTTTTCGTTTCATTGCCTAAAATAGACAATTGTTAAAAAATCTAACAAAAACGCTGTATTCTAGCACAAAATACTAATTACATTATAGTTTCGACGAGAATACCTTATTTGGAATGATTCTATGCTTCCAAACGAGTAAATTTTTATTAAACAGATGCCAAACTTCATGTTTTGTCCTATAAAGACATTTTATATTGCAGTTTGTATTAAAACAAAATATTTTCGTTGATTCTTTGTTAGAAGCAGCAAACCTAACATTAAAGAATCTGAAAACTTTGTATTCGGACACAAACCACCGAATTTTGTATCAGTTTAGACAAAAACGGTTGATTTTCGACAATATTTTGCTTTCAACAAGAAAACTTATATCAAACTGACTAAAAACGTCTTATTTTAGCACAAAACAAAAGATTTGCGTTATAGTCTTAAAGCTGATTCACGCCACAGTTTGGATAAAAACCAAATATTTTTGTTAATTCACTGTTACAAACAAGAAACCTTACATCAAGGAAACTGAAAACCCCTTATTCAGGCACAGAAATTCGAATTACGTTTCAGTCTAGACAAAAACTGCTTATTTTAGACGATCTTTTGTCTTGAACACGAAAACTTACATTAAAAAGATTAAAAACGTCTTATTCTGGCTGAAAACTGCAAATTATATATTACTCTTGATAAAAGCAATTTATCCTGATTACTCCTTTGCTTAGAATAGAGCAAACTTGTATAAAACTTAATGAAAACTTTAAATTTCGTCTCAAAGAAATAATTTACGTTATAGTTTTGACCAGCACTGTTTATTTCAAACGAATTTATGATTCGAAACTAATGAACTTTTATGGGGCAGATGCAAAACCACATATTACCATACAAAGCGTTGTTTTAAAGCAAAGTATTACCTTTTGCAACAAGAAATTTCACGTCAAAGAAACTGAAAACTTCGTATCCATGCATAAATATCGAATTACGTATCAGTTTAGGCAAATACAGCTTATTTTAAACGATTCCTTGCTATAAACAAGAAAAATTTTATCAATCATATTGAAAACGTCTTATTCTCGAAAATAAGAGCAAATTATGTTTCAGTTTTAACAAAAGCGGATTACTCTGTTTGATTCTATGCTTAGAGTAGAGTAAACTACTATAAAACGTAATGAAAACTCTATATTCAAGCTCAAAAGAACAAATTACGTTATAGTTTTGGCAAAAAAAAATATTTCGGACGATTTCATACTTTGAAGTAAGCAAACTTTAATTGAACAAGTGCAAAAGCTAATACTTTGCTTTAAAATAACGATTTATGTGGTAATATGGTATTTTGCATCTGTCCTATAAAAGTATACTCGTTTCGCTCCATTGAATCATTCGAAATAAATTATTTTGACACAACAACAACGAAAATAATTTGTTTTTGTTTAAACTGTATCATAAGTCGCTTTTATAAAACGAACTAAGACGTTTGGCATTTGTTTAGTGAAAGTTTTCTCGTTTGGGGACAAAATCGTTTGAAATTAACAGTTCTGGTCAAAACTATAACGTAAATTATTTCTTTGAGACGAAATTTAAAGTTTTCATTAAGTTTTATACAAGTTTGCTCTATTCTAACCAAAGAAGTAATCAGGATAAACTGCTTTTATCCAAAGTAATACATAATTTGCAGTTTTGAGCCAGAATAAGACATTTTTAATCTTTTTAATGTAAGTTTTCGTGTTCAAAAGAAAGAGTCGTCTAAAATAAGCAATTTGTGTCTAGACTGAAACGTAATTTGATTTTCTGGGCCTGAATAAGAGGTTTTCAGTTTCTTTGATGTAAGGTTTCTTGTTTGTAACAATGAATAAACGAAAATCATTGGTTTTAATCCAAACTGTGACATAAATCGTTTTTTAAAGGCGAAATCAGACGTTTTGCCTCTGTTCAGTGAAAGTATACTGGTTTCAAAGCATAGAATCGTTTGAAATTAACAGTTCTCGTCAAGACTATAACGCAAATCTTTAAAGTGATACAAAGAAAT
>NC_087395.1:8180000-8205000 GCF_031307605.1 Tribolium castaneum | reverse complement strand
AGCAAAAAACCAATAAGAAAACTGTAACTGTTACTGAACAAAAATGTAATTCAGTTTTCAATGTTTGAGACGAAGACGAAAATGCAGCATTTAAAATCGACTCTGAAGACTTCAGTGACTTATATGTCACCTCCTTTTTCTTCTAATAAAGTATTGGACCTAATAAATTAAGTGTATTTTAAATCACAAAACATTTTCTGTTAAAGCACTTTTTTTTTTAAATATTAATTATTTTCAAACTTATTTCTCGCTTATGGTTAGTCCTACATGAAAAATGCAAATTACTATTTTGTAGGAAACTTTATCAGCTTTAATTTTAGTAAAAAGATAAAAATTGATAGGAGTAACTGTTTTCGAGATGTAAGCAAGAGACCAAAAAACTGTTACCTTAATTAAGCGCTTGCATATAAGCAAATTTAGTACTAAAAACAACTCTGAAGACTTTGGTGACTTTTATGTCTTCTCATTTTTCCTCTACTAAAGTGTTTGACCCAATTAAATTAGTTTAATATCGGTTTTTCAAACATTTTATTTTAAAGCAAATTTTTGTTAAAGATTATTTATATCCAACTCTATAACTCGCTTATGGTTGGTCCTACAAAAAAATGCAAATAACTATTTTGTAGGAAATTTTATCAGCTTTAATTTTAGTAAAAAGATAAAAATTGATAGGAGTAACTGTTTTCGAGATGTAAGCAAGAGACCAAGAAACTGTTACCTTAATTAAGCGCTTGCATATAAGCAAATTTAGTACTATTAGTATTATTATTATTAATGTTATTGTTATTGATATGACGACTAAGAACGACTCTCAAGACTTTGGTGACTTTTATGTCACCTCCTTTTTCTTCTAATAAAGTATTGGACCCAATAAATTAAGTGTATTTTAAATCACAAGACATTTTCTGTTAAAGCACTTTTTTTTTAAATATTAATTATTTTTAAACTTATATCTCGCTTATGGTTAGTCCTACATAAAAAATGCAAATTACTATTTTGTAGGAAATTTTATTTTTTAGTTTTTCAAACATTTTATTTTAAAGCAAGTTTTTGTTAAATATTATTTATATCCAACTCTATAACTCGCTTATGGTTGGTCCTACAAGAAAAATGCAAATAACTATTTTGTAGGAAATTTTATCAGCTTTAATTTTGAAAGAAAGATAAAAATTGATAGGAATAATTGTTTTCGAGATATAAGCAAAAAACCAAAGTGAAAACTGTTACAGTAACTAAAAAAAATGTAATTCAGTTTTCAATGTTTGAGACGAAGACGAAAATGCAGCATTTAAAAACGACTCTGAAGACTTCTGTGACTTTTAAGTCACCTCCTTTTTCTTCTAATAATGTATTGGACCCAATAAATTAAGTGTATTTTAAATCACAAGACATTTTCTGTTAAAGCACTTTTTTTTTAAATATTGATTATTTTCAAACTTATATCTCGCTTATGGTTAGTCCTACATGAAAAATGCAAATTACTATTTTGTAGGAAATTTTATCAGCTTTAATTTTGGTAAACAGATAAAAATTGATAGGAGTAACTGTTTTCGAGATATAAGCAAGAAACCAAAAAACTGTTACCTTAATAAAGCGCTTGCATATAAGCAAATTTAGTACTATTAGTATTATTATTATTAATGTTATTGTTATTAATATGACGACTAAAAACGACTCTGAAGACTTTGGTGACTTTTATGTCTTCTCCTTTTTCCTATACTAAAGTGTTAGTCTTAATTAATTTAGTTTAATTTCGGTTTTTCAAACATTTTATTTTAAAGCAAATTTTTGTTAAAGATTATTTATATCCAACTCTATAACTCGCTTATGGTTGGTCCTACAAAAAAAATGCCAATAACTATTTTGTAGGAAATTTTATCAGCTTTGATTTTGAAAGAAAGATAAAAATTGATAGGAGTAACTGTTTTCGAGATATAAGCAAAAAACCAATAAGAAAACTGTAACTGTTACTAAACAAAAATGTAATTCAGTATTCAATGTTTGAGACAAAGACGAAAATGCAGCATTTAAAATCGACTCTGAAGACTTCAGTGACTTTTATGTCACCTCCTTTTTCTTCTAATAAAGTATTGGACCCATTAAATTAAGTGTATTTTAAATCACAAGACATTTTCTGTTAAAGCACTTTTTTTTTAAATATTAATTATTTTCAAACTTATATCTCGCTTATGGTTAGTCCTACATGAAAAATGCAAATTACTATTTTGTAGGAAATTTTATCAGCTTTAATTTTAGTAAAAAGATAAAAATTGATAGGAGTAACAGTTTTCGAGATATAAGCAAGAAACCAAAAAACTGTTACCTTAATTAAGCGCTTGCATATAAGCAAATTTAGTACTAAAAACAACTCTGAAGACTTTGGTGATTTTTATGTCTTTTCCTTTTTCCTCTACTAAAGTGTTAGACCCAATTAATTTAGTTTAATATCGGTTTTTCAAACATTTTATTTTAAAGCAAATTTTTGTTAAAGATTATTTATATCCAACTCTATAACTCGCTTATGGTTGGTCCTACAAAAAAATGGAAATAACTATTTTGTAGGAAATTTTATCAGCTTTAATTTTGAAAAAAAGATAAAAATTGATACGAGTAACTGTTTTCGAGATATAAGCAAGAAACCAAAAAACTGTTACCTTAATAAAGAGCTTGCATATAAGCAAATTTAGTACTATTAGTATTATTATTATTAATGTTATTGTTATTAATATGACGACTAAGGACGACTCTGAAACATTTAGTGACTTTTATGTCTTCTCCTTTTTCCTATACTAAAGTGTTAGACCCAATTAATTTAGTTTAATTTCGGTTTTTCAAACATTTTATTTTAAAGCAAATTTTTGTTAAAGATTATTTATATCCAACTCTATAACTCGCTTATGGTTGGTCTTACAAAAGAAATGCAAATAACTATTTTGTAGGAAATTTTATCAGCTTTAATTTTGAAAGAAAGATAAAAATTAATAGGAGTAATTGTTTTCGAGATATAAGCAAAAAACCAAAGTGAAAACTGTTACAGTTACTGAACAAAAATGTAATTCAGTTTTCAATGTTTGAGACGAAGACGAAAATGCAGCATTTAAAAACGACTCTGAAGACTTCAGTGACTTTTATGTCACCTCCTTTTTCTTTTAATAGAGTATTGGTCCCAATAAATTAAGTGTATTTTAAATCACAAGACATTTTCTGTTAAAGCACTTTTTTTTTAAATATTAATTATTTTCAAACTTCTATCTCGCTTATGGTTAGTCCTACATAAAAAATGCAAATAACTATTTTGTAGGAAATTTTATCAGCTTTAATTTTAGTAAAAAGATAAAAATTGATAGGAGTAACTGTTTTCGAGATATAAACAAGAAACTGTTACCTTAATTAAGCGCTTGCATATAAGCAAATTTAGTAATATTAGTATTATTATTATTAATGTTATTGTTATTAATAGGACGACTAAAGACGACACTGAAACATTTAGTTACTTTTATGTCTTCTCCTTTTTCCTCTACTAAAGTGTTAGACACAATTAATTTAGTTTAATTCCGGTTTTTCAAGCATTTTATTTTAAAGCAAATTTTTGTTAAATATTATTTATATCCAACTCTATAACTCGTTTAAGCTTGGTCCTACAAGAAAAATGTTAATAACTATTTTGTTGGAAATTTTATCGGCTTTAATTTTGAAAGAAAGATAAAATTTGATAGGAGTAACTGTTTTCGAGATATAAGCAAAAAACCAATAAGAAAACTGTAACTGTTACTGAACAAAAATGCAACTCAGTTTTCAATGTTTGAGACGAAGACAAAAATGTAGCATTTATTTAAGAGTCGTTTTTAATCGTCATATTAATAACAATAACATTAATAATAATAATACTAATAATACTAAATTTGCTTATATGCAAACGCTTAATTAAGGTAACAGTTTTTTGGTTTCTTGATTATATCTCGAAAACAGTTACTCCTATCAATTTTTATCTTTTTACTAAAATTAAAGCTGATAAAATTTCCTACAAAATAGTTATTTCCATTTTTTTGTAGGACCAACCATAAGCGAGTTATAGAGTTGGATATAAATAATCTTTAACAAAAATTTGCTTTAAAATAAAATGTTTGAAAAACTGATATTAAACTAAATTAATTGGGTCTAACACTTTAGTAGAGGAAAAAGGAGAAGACATAAAAATCACCAAAGTCTTCAGAGTTGTTTTTAGTACTAAATTTGCTTATATGCAAGCGCTTAATTAAGGTAACAGTTTTTTGGTTTCTTGCTTATATCTCGAAAACAGTTACTCCTATCAATTTTTATCTTTTTACTAAAATTAAAGCTGATAAAATTTCCTACAAAATAGTAATTTGCATTTTTCATGTAGGACTAACCATAAGCGAGATATAAGATTAAAAATAATTAATATTTAAAAAAAAAGTGCTTTAACAGAAAATGTCTTGTGATTTAAAATACACTTAATTTATTGGGTCCAATACTTTATTAGAAGAAAAAGGAGGTGACATAAAAGTCACCAAAGTCTTGAGAGTCGTTCTTAGTCGTCATATCAATAACAATAACATTAATAATAATAATAATACTAATAGTACTAAATTTGCTTATATGCAAGCGCTTAATTAAGGTAACAGTTTCTTGCTTATATCTCGAAAACTTACATTTTTGTTCAGTAACTGTAACAGTTTTTACTTTGGTTTTTTGCTTATATCTCGAAAACAATTACTCCTATCAATTTTTATCTTTCTTTCAAAATTAAAGCTGATAAAATTTCCTACAAAATGGTTATTTGCATTTCTTTTGTAAGACCAACCATAAGCGAGTTATAGAGTTGGATATAAATAATCTTTAACAAAAATTTGCTTTAAAATATAATGTTTGAAAAACAGAAATTAAATTGAGTCTAACACTTTAGTATAGGAAAAAGGAGGAGACATAAAAGTCACCAAAGTCTTCAAAGTCGTTTTTAGTCGTCATATTAATAACAATAACATTAATAATAATAATAATGCTGCATTTTCGTCTTCGTCTCAAACATTGAAAACTGAATTACATTTTTGTTCAGTAACAGTGACAGTTTTCTTATTGGTTTTTTGCTTATATCTCGAAAACAGTTACTCCTATCAATTTTTATCAATCTTTCAAAATTAAAGCTGATAAAATTTCCTACAAAATAGTTATTTGCATTTTTCTTGTAGGACCAACCATAAGCGAGTTATAGAGTTGGATATAAATAATATTTAACAAAAACTTGCTTTAAAATAAAATGTTTGAAAAACTAAAATTAAACTTAATTAATTGTGTCTAACACTTTAGTAGAGGAAAAAGGAGAAGACATAAAGGTCACTAAAGGTTTCAGAGTCGTCTTTTGTCGTCATATTAATAACAATAACATTAATAATAATACTAATAGTACTAAATTTGCTTACATGCAAATGCTTAATTAGGGTAACAGTTTTTTGGTTTCTTGCTTATATCTGGAAAACAGTTACTTATATCAATTTTTATCTTTTTACTAAAATTAAAGCCGATAAAATTTTCTACAAAATAGTTATTTGCATTTTTCATGTAAGACTAACCATAAGCGAGATATAAGTTTAAAAATTATTAATATTTAAAAAAAAAGTGCTTTAACAGAAAATGTCTTGTGATTTAAAATACACTTAATTTATTGGGTCCAATACTTTATTAGAAGAAAAAGGAGGTGACATAAAAGTCGCTGAAGTCTTCAGAGTCGTTTTTAAATGCTGCATTTTCGTCTTCGTCTCAAACATTGAAAACTGAATTACATTTTTGTTCAGTAACTGTAACAGTTTTTACTTTGGTTTTTTGCTTATATCTTGAAAACAATTACTCCTATCAAGTTTTATCTCTCTTTCAAAATTAAAGCTGATAAAATTTCCTACAAAATAGTTATTTGCATTTTTCATGTAGGACTAACCATAAGCGAGATATAAGTTTGAAAGTAATTAATATTTAAAAAAAAAGTGCTCTAACAGAAAATGTCTTGTGATTTAAAATACACTTAATTTAATGGGTCCAATACTTTATTAGAAGAAAAAGGAGGTGACATAGAAGTCACTGAAGTCTTCAGAGTCGTTTTTAAATGCTGCATTTTCGTCTTCGTCTCAAACATTGAAAACTGAATTACATTTTTGTTCAGTAACTGTAACAGTTTTTACTTTGGTTTTTTGCTTATATCTCGAAAACAATTACTCCTATCAATTTTTGTCTTTCTTTCAAAATCAAAGCTGATAAAATTTCTTACAAAATAGTTAATGGCATTTTTTTTGTAGGACCAACCATAAGCGAGTGATAGAGTTGGATATAAATAATCTTTAACAAAAATTTGCTTTAAAATAAAATGTTTGACAAACCGAAATTAAACTAAATTAATTAAGACTAACACTTTAGTTGAGGAAAAGGGAGAAGACATAAAAGTCACCAAAGTTTTGAGAGTCGTTTTTAGTCGTCATATTAATAACAATAACATTAATAATAATAATACTAATAGTACTAAATTTGCTTATATGCAAGCGCTTTATTAAGGTAACAGTTTTTTGGTTTCTTGCTTATATCTCGAAAACAGTTACTCCTATCAATTTTGATCTGTTTACTAAAATTAAAGCTGATAAAATTTCCTACAAAATAGTTATTTGCATTTTTCATGTAGGACTAACCTTAAGCGAGATATAAGTTTGAAAATAATCAATATTTAAAAAAAAAGTGCTTTAACAGAAAATGTCTTGTGATTTAAAATACACTTAATTTATTGGGTCCAATACATTATTAGAAGAAAAAGGAGGTGACTTAAAAGTCACAGAAGTCTTCAGAGTCGTTTTTAAATGCTGCATTTTCGTCTTCGTCTCAAACATTGAAAACTGAATTACATTTTTGTTTAGTAACTGTAACAGTTTTCACTTTGGTTTTTTGCTTATATCTCGAAAACTATTATTCCTATCAATTTTTATCTTTCTTTCAAAATTAAAGCTGATAAAATTTCCTACAAAATAGTTATTTGCATTTTTCATGTAGGACTAACCATAAGCGAGATATAAGTTTGAAAATAATTAATATTAAAAAAAAGTGCTTTAACAGAAAATGTCTTGTGATTTAAAATACACTTAATTTAATGGGTCCAATACTTTATTAGAAGAAAAAGGAGGTGACATAAAAGTCACTGAAGTCTTCAGAGTCGATTTTAAATGCTGCATTTTCGTCTTTGTCTCAAACATTGAATACTGAATTACATTTTTGTTTAGTAACAGTTACAGTTTTCTTATTGGTTTTTTGCTTATATCTCGAAAACAGTTACTCCTATCAATTTTTATCTTTTTACTAAAATTAAAGCTGATAAAATTTCCTACAAAATAGTTATTTGTATTTTTCTTGTAGGACCAAGCATAAGCGAGTTATAGAGATAGATATAAATAAAATTTAACAAAAATTTGCTTTAAAATAAAATGTTTGAAATACTGAAATTAAACTAAATTAATTGTGTCTAACACTTTAGTATAGGAAAAAGGAGAAGACATAAAAGTCACCAAAGTCTTCAGAGTCGTTTTTAGTCGTCATATTAATAACAATAACATTAATAATAATAATACTAATAGTACTAAATTTGCTTATATGCAAGCGCTTTATTAAGGTAACAGTTTTTTGGTTTCTTGCTTATATCTCGAAAACAGTTACTTCTATCAATTTTTATCTGTTTACTAAAATTAAAGCTGATAAAATTTCTTACAAAATAGTTATTTGCATTTTTCATGTAGGACTAACCTTAAGCGAGATATAAGTTTGAAAATAATCAATATTTAAAAAAAAAGTGCTTTAACAGAAAATGTCTTGTGATTTAAAATACACTTAATTTATTGGGTCCAATACATTATTAGAAGAAAATGGAGGTGACTTAAAAGTCACAGAAGTCTTCAGAGTCGTTTTTAAATGCTGCATTTTCGTCTTCGTCTCAAACATTGAAAACTGAATTACATTTTTGTTTAGTAACTGTAACAGTTTTCACTTTGGTTTTTTGCTTATATCTCGAAAACTATTATTCCTATCAATTTTTATCTTTCTTTCAAAATTAAAGCTGATAAAATTTCCTACAAAATAATTATTTGCATTTTTCATGTAGGACTAACCATAAGCGAGATATAAGTTTGAAAATAATTAATATTAAAAAAAAGTGCTTTAACAGAAAATGTCTTGTGATTTAAAATACACTTAATTTAATGGGTTCAATACATTATTAGAAGAAAAAGGAGGTGACTTAAAAGTCACAGAAGTCTTCAGAGTCGTTTTTAAATGCTGCATTTTCGTCTTCGTCTCAAACATTGAAAACTGAATTACATTTTTGTTTAGTAACTGTAACAGTTTTCACTTTGGTTTTTTGCTTATATCTCGAAAACTATTATTCCTATCAATTTTTATCTTTTTTTCAAAATTAAAGCTGATAAAATTTCCTACAAAATAGTTATTTGCATTTTTCATGTAGGACTAACCATAAGCGAGATATAAGTTTGAAAATAATTAATATTAAAAAAAAGTGCTTTAACAGAAAATGTCTTGTGATTTAAAATACACTTAATTTAATGGGTCCAATACTTTATTAGAAGAAAAAGGAGGTGACATAAAAGTCACTGAAGTCTTCAGAGTCGATTTTAAATGCTGCATTTTCGTCTTTGTCTCAAACATTGAATACTGAATCACATTTTTGTTTAGTAACAGTTACAGTTTTCTTATTGGTTTTTTGCGTATATCTCGAAAACAGTTACTCCTATCAATTTTTATCTTTCTTTCAAAATCAAAGCTGATAAAATTTCCTACAAAATAGTTATTGGCATTTTTTTTGTAGGACTAACCATAAGCGAGTTATAGAGTTGGATATAAATAATCTTTAACAAAAATTTGCTTTAAAATAAAATGTTTGAAAAACCGAAATTAAACTAAATTAATTAAGACTAACACTTTAGTTGAGGAAAAAGGAGAAGACATAAAAGTCACCAAAGTTTTGAGAGTTGTTTTAATCGTCATATTAATAACAATAACATTAATAATAATAATACTAATAGTACTAAATTTGCTTATATGCAAGCGCTTTATTAAGGTAACAGTTTATTGGTTTCTTGCTTATATCTCGAAAACAGTTACTCCTATCAATTTTTATCTTTTTACTAAAATTAAAGCTGATAAAATTTCCTACAAAATAGTTATTTGTATTTTTCTTGTAGGACCAAGCATAAGCGAGTTATAGAGATAGATATAAATAATATTTAACAAAAATTTGCTTTAAAATAAAATGTATGAAATACTGAAATTAAACTAAATTAATTGTGTCTAACACTTTAGTATAGGAAAAAGGAGAAGACATAAAAGTCACCAAAGTCTTCAGAGTTGTTTTTAGTCGTCATATTAATAACAATAACATTAATAATAATAATACTAATAGTACTAAATTTGCTTATATGCAAGCGCTTTATTAAGGTAACAGTTTTTTGGTTTCTTGCTTATATCTCGAAAACAGTTACTCCTATCAATTTTTATCTTTTTACTAAAATTAAAGCTGATAAAATTTCCTACAAAATAGTTATTTGTATTTTTCTTGTAGGACCAAGCATAAGCGAGTTATAGAGATAGATATGAATAATATTTAACAAAAATTTGCTTTAAAATAAAATGTTTGAAATACTGAAATTAAACTAAATTAATTGTGTCTAACACTTTAGTATAGGAAAAAGGAGAAGACATAAAAGTCACCAAAGTCTTCAGAGTCGTTTTTAGTCGTCATATTAATAACAATAACATTAATAATAATAATACTAATAGTACTAAATTTGCTTATATGCAAGCGCTTTATTAAGGTAACAGTTTTTTGGTTTCTTGCTTATATCTCGAAAACAGTTACTCCTATCAATTTTTATGTGTTTACTAAAATTAAAGCTGATAAAATTTCTTACAAAATAGTTATTTGCATTTTTCATGTAGGACTAACCTTAAGCGAGATATAAGTTTGAAAATAATCAATATTTAAAAAAAAAGTGCTTTAACAGAAAATGTCTTGTGATTTAAAATACACTTAATTTATTGGGTCCAATACATTATTAGAAGAAAAAGGAGGTGACTTAAAAGTCACAGAAGTCTTCAGAGTCGTTTTTAAATGCTGCATTTTCGTCTTCGTCTCAAACATTGAAAACTGAATTACATTTTTGTTTAGTAACTGTAACAGTTTTCACTTTGGTTTTTTGCTTATATCTCGAAAACTATTATTCCTATCAATTTTTATTTTTCTTTCAAAATTAAAACTGATAAAATTTCCTACAAAATAGTTATTTGCATTTTTCATGTAGGACTAACCATAAGCGAGATATAAGTTTGAAAATAATTAATATTAAAAAAAAGTGCTTTAACAGAAAATGTCTTGTGATTTAAAATACACTTAATTTAATGGGTCCAATACTTTATTAGAATGAAAAGGAGGTGACATAAAAGTCACTGAAGTCTTCAGAGTCGATTTTAAATGGTGCATTTTCGTCTTTGTCTCAAACATTGAATACTGAATTACATTTTTGTTTAGTAACAGTTACAGTTTTCTTATTGGTTTTTTGCTTATATCTCGAAAACAGTTACTCCTATCAATTTTTATCTTTCTTTCAAAATCAAAGCTGATAAAATTTCCTACAAAATAGTTATTGGCATTTTTTTTGTAGGACCAACCATAAGCGAGTTATAGAGTTGGATATAAATAATCTTTAACAAAAATTTGCTTTAAAATAAAATGTTTGAAAAACCGAAATTAAACTAAATTAATTAAGACTAACACTTTAGTTGAGGAAAAAGAAGAAGACATAAAAGTCACCAAAGTTTTGAGAGTTGTTTTAATCGTCATATTAATAACAATAACATTAATAATAATAATACTAATAGTACTAAATTTGCTTATATGCAAGCGCTTTATTAAGGTAACAGTTTATTGGTTTCTTGCTTATATCTCGAAAACAGTTACTCCTATCAATTTTTATCTTTTTACTAAAATTAAAGCTGATAAAATTTCCTACAAAATAGTTATTTGTATTTTTCTTGTAGGACCAAGCATAAGCGAGTTATAGAGATAGATATAAATAATATTTAACAAAAATTTGCTTTAAAATAAAATGTATGAAATACTGAAATTAAACTAAATTAATTGTGTCTAACACTTTAGTATAGGAAAAAGGAGAAGACATAAAAGTCACCAAAGTCTTCAGAGTTGTTTTTAGTCGTCATATTAATAACAATAACATTAATAATAATAATACTAATAGTACTAAATTTGCTTATATGCAAGCGCTTTATTAAGGTAATAGTTTTTTGGTTTCTTGCTTATATCTCGAAAACAGTTACTCCTATCAATTTTTATCTCTTTACTAAAATTAAAGCTGATAAAATTTCCTACAAAATAGTTATTTGCATTTTTCATGTAGGACTAACCATAAGCGAGATATAAGTTTGAAAATAATCAATATTTAAAAAAAAGTGCTTTAACAGAAAATGTCATGTGATTTAAAATACACTTAATTTATTGGGTCCAATACATTATTAGAAGAAAAAGGAGGTGACTTAAAAGTCACAGAAGTCTTCAGAGTCGTTTTTAAATGCTGCATTTTCGTCTTCGTCTCAAACATTGAAAACTGAATTACATTTTTGTTTAGTAACTGTAACAGTTTTCACTTTGGTTTTTTGCTTATATCTCGAAAACAATTATTCCTATCAATTTTTATCTTTCTTTCAAAATTAAAGCTGATAAAATTTCCTACAAAATAGTTATTTGCATTTTTCTTGTAGGACCAACCATAAGCGAGTTATAGAGTTGGATATAAATAATCTTTAACAAAAATTTGCTTTAAAATAAAATGTTTGAAAAACCGAAATTAAACTAAATTAATTAAGACTAACACTTTAGTTGAGGAAAAAGGAGAAGACATAAAAGTCACCAAAGTTTGGAGAGTTGTTTTAATCGTCATATTAATAACAATAACATTAATAATAATAATACTAATAGTACTAAATTTGCTTATATGCAAGCGCTTTATTAAGGTAACAGTTTATTGGTTTCTTGCTTATATCTCGAAAACAGTTACTCCTATCAATTTTTATCTTTTTACTAAAATTAAAGCTGATAAAATTTCCTACAAAATAGTTATTTGTATTTTTCTTGTAGGACCAAGCATAAGCGAGTTATAGAGATAGATATAAATAATATTTAACAAAAATTTGCTTTAAAATAGAATGTTTGAAATACTGAAATTAAACTAAATTAATTGTGTCTAACACTTTAGTATAGGAAAAAGGAGAAGACATAAAAGTCACCAAAGTCTTCAGAGTCGTTTTTAGTCGTCATATTAATAACAATAACATTAATAATAATAATACTAATAGTACTAAATTTGCTTATATGCAAGCGCTTTATTAAGGTAACAGTTTTTTGGTTTCTTGCTTATATCTCGAAAACAGTTACTCCTATCAATTTTTATCTGTTTACTAAAATTAAAGCTGATAAAATTTCCTACAAAATAGTTATTTGCATTTTTCATGTAGGACTAACCATAAGCGAGATATAAGTTTGAAAATAATCAATATTTAAAAAAAGTGCTTTAACAGAAAATGTCATGTGATTTAAAATACACTTAATTTATTGGGTCCAATACATTATTAGAAGAAAAAGGAGGTGATTTAAAAGTCACAGAAGTCTTCAGAGTCGTTTTTAAATGCTGCATTTTCGTCTTCGTCTCAAACATTGAAAACTGAATTACATTTTTGTTCAGTAACAGTTACAGTTTTCTTATTGGTTTTTTGCTTATATCTCGAAAACAGTTACTCCTATTAATTTTTATCTTTTTTTCAAAATTAAAGCTGATAAAATTTCCTACAAAATAGTTATTTGCATTTTTCTTGTAGGATCAACCATAAGCGAGTTATAGAGTTGGATATAAATAATACTTAACAAAAACTTGCTTTAAAATAAAATGTTTGAAAAACTAAAAAATAAAATTTCCTACAAAATAGTAATTTGCATTTTTCATGTAGGACTAACCATAAGCGAGATATAAGTTTAAAAATAATTAATATTTAAAAAAAAAGTGTTTTACAGAAAATGTCTTGTGATTTAAAATACACTTAATTTATTGGGTCCAATACTTTATTAGAAGAAAAAGGAGGTGACATAAAAGTCACCAAAGTCTTGAGAGTCGTTCTTAGTCGTCATATCAATAACAATAACATTAATAATAATAATACTAATAGTACTAAATTTGCTTATATGCAAGCGCTTTATTAAGGTAACAGTTTATTGGTTTCTTGCTTATATCTCGAAAACAGTTACTCCTATCAATTTTTATCTTTTTACTAAAATTAAAGCTGATAAAATTTCCTACAAAATAGTTATTTGTATTTTTCTTGTAGGACCAAGCATAAGCGAGTTATAGAGATAGATATAAATAATATTTAACAAAAATTTGGTTTAAAATAAAATGTTTGAAATACTGAAATTAAACTAAATTAATTGTGTCTAACACTTTAGTATAGGAAAAAGGAGAAGACATAAAAGTCACCAAAGTCTTCAGAGTCGTTTTTAGTCGTCATATTAATAACAATAACATTAATAATAATAATACTAATAGTACTAAATTTGCTTATATGCAAGCGCTTTATTAAGGTAATAGTTTTTTGGTCTCTTGCTTATATCTCGAAAACAGTTACTCCTATCAATTTTTATCTGTTTACTAAAATTAAAGCTGATAAAATTTCCTACAAAATAGTTATTTGCATTTTTCATGTAGGACTAACCATAAGCGAGATATAAGTTTGAAAATAATCAATATTTAAAAAAAAGTGCTTTAACAGAAAATGTCATGTGATTTAAAATACACTTAATTTATTGGGTCCAATACATTATTAGAAGAAAAAGGAGGTGACTTAAAAGTCACAGAAGTCTTCAGAATCGTTTTTAAATGCTGCATTTTCGTCTTCATCTCAAACATTGAAAACTGAATTACATTTTTGTTTAGTAACTGTAACAGTTTTCACTTTGGTTTTTTGCTTATATCTCGAAAACAATTATTCCTATCAATTTTTATCTTTCTTTCAAAATTAAAGCTGATAAAATTTCCTACAAAATAGTTATTTGCATTTTTCTTGTAGGACCAACCATAAGCGAGTTATAGAGTTGGATATAAATAATATTTAACAAAAACTTGCTTTAAAATAAAATGTTTGAAAAACTAAAAAATAAAATTTCCTACAAAATAGTAATTTGCATTTTTCATATAGGACTAACCATAAGCGAGATATAAGTTTAAAAATAATTAATATTTAAAAAAAAAGTGCTTTAACAGAAAATGTCTTGTGATTTAAAATACACTTAATTTATTGGGTCCAATACTTTATTAGAAGAAAAAGGTGACATAAAAGTCACCAAAGTCTTGAGAGTCGTTCTTAGTCGTCATATCAATAACAATAACATTAATAATAATAATACTAATAGTACTAAATTTGCTTATATGCAAGCGCTTTATTAAGGTAACAGTTTATTGGTTTCTTGCTTATATCTCGAAAACAGTTACTCCTATCAATTTTTATCTTTTTACTAAAATTAAAGCTGATAAAATTTCCTACAAAATAGTTATTTGTATTTTTCTTGTAGGACCAAGCATAAGCGAGTTATAGAGATAGATATAAATAATATTTAACAAAAATTTGCTTTAAAATAAAATGTTTGAAATACTGAAATTAAACTAAATTAATTGTGTCTAACACTTTAGTATAGGAAAAAGGAGAAGACATAAAAGTCACCAAAGTCTTCAGAGTCGTTTTTAGTCGTCATATTAATAACAATAACATTAATAATAATAATACTAATAGTACTAAATTTGCTTATATGCAAGCGCTTTATTAAGGTAACAGTTTTTTGGTTTCTTGCTTATATCTCGAAAACAGTTACTCCTATCAATTTTTATCTGTTTACTAAAATTAAAGCTGATAAAATTTCCTACAAAATAGTTATTTGCATTTTTCATGTAGGACTAACCATAAGCGAGATATAAGTTTGAAAATAATCAATATTTAAAAAAAAGTGCTTTAACAGAAAATGTCATGTGATTTAAAATACACTTAATTTATTGGGTCCAATACATTATTAGAAGAAAAAGGAGGTGACTTAAAAGTCACAGAAGTCTTCAGAGTCGTTTTTAAATGCTGCATTTTCGTCTTCGTCTCAAACATTGAAAACTGAATTACATTTTTGTTCAGTAACAGTTACAGTTTTCTTATTGGTTTTTTGCTTATATCTCGAAAACAGTTACTCCTATTAATTTTTATCTTTTTTTCAAAATTAAAGCTGATAAAATTTCCTACAAAATAGTTATTTGCATTTTTCTTGTAGGATCAACCATAAGCGAGTTATAGAGTTGGATATAAATAATATTTAACAAAAACTTGCTTTAAAATAAAATGTTTGAAAAACTAAAAAATAAAATTTCCTACAAAATAGTAATTTGCATTTTTCATGTAGGACTAACCATAAGCGAGATATAAGTTTAAAAATAATTAATATTTAAAAAAAAAGTGTTTTACAGAAAATGTCTTGTGATTTAAAATACACTTAATTTATTGGGTCCAATACTTTATTAGAAGAAAAAGGAGGTGACATAAAAGTCACAAAAGTCTTGAGAGTCGTTCTTAGTCGTCATATCAATAACAATAACATTAATAATAATAATACTAATAGTACTAAATTTGCTTATATGCAAGCGCTTTATTAAGGTAACAGTTTATTGGTTTCTTGCTTATATCTCGAAAACAGTTACTCCTATCAATTTTTATCTTTTTACTAAAATTAAAGCTGATAAAATTTCCTACAAAATAGTTATTTGTATTTTTCTTGTAGGACCAAGCATAAGCGAGTTATAGAGATAGATATAAATAATATTTAACAAAAATTTGGTTTAAAATAAAATGTTTGAAATACTGAAATTAAACTAAATTAATTGTGTCTAACACTTTAGTATAGGAAAAAGGAGAAGACATAAAAGTCACCAAAGTCTTCAGAGTCGTTTTTAGTCGTCATATTAATAACAATAACATTAATAATAATAATACTAATAGTACTAAATTTGCTTATATGCAAGCGCTTTATTAAGGTAATAGTTTTTTGGTCTCTTGCTTATATCTCGAAAACAGTTACTCCTATCAATTTTTATCTGTTTACAAAATTAAAGCTGATAAAATTTCCTACAAAATAGTTATTTGCATTTTTCATGTAGGACTAACCATAAGCGAGATATAAGTTTGAAAATAATCAATATTTAAAAAAAAGTGCTTTAACAGAAAATGTCATGTGATTTAAAATACACTTAATTTATTGGGTCCAATACATTATTAGAAGAAAAAGGAGGTGACTTAAAAGTCACAGAAGTCTTCAGAATCGTTTTTAAATGCTGCATTTTCGTCTTCATCTCAAACATTGAAAACTGAATTACATTTTTGTTTAGTAACTGTAACAGTTTTCACTTTGGTTTTTTGCTTATATCTCGAAAACAATTATTCCTATCAATTTTTATCTTTCTTTCAAAATTAAAGCTGATAAAATTTCCTACAAAATAGTTATTTGCATTTTTCTTGTAGGACCAACCATAAGCGAGTTATAGAGTTGGATATAAATAATATTTAACAAAAACTTGCTTTAAAATAAAATGTTTGAAAAACTAAAAAATAAAATTTCCTACAAAATAGTAATTTGCATTTTTCATATAGGACTAACCATAAGCGAGATATAAGTTTAAAAATAATTAATATTTAAAAAAAAAGTGCTTTAACAGAAAATGTCTTGTGATTTAAAATACACTTAATTTATTGGGTCCAATACTTTATTAGAAGAAAAAGGTGACATAAAAGTCACCAAAGTCTTGAGAGTCGTTCTTAGTCGTCATATCAATAACAATAACATTAATAATAATAATACTAATAGTACTAAATTTGCTTATATGCAAGCGCTTTATTAAGGTAACAGTTTATTGGTTTCTTGCTTATATCTCGAAAACAGTTACTCCTATCAATTTTTATCTTTTTACTAAAATTAAAGCTGATAAAATTTCCTACAAAATAGTTATTTGTATTTTTCCTGTAGGACCAAGCATAAGCGAGTTATAGAGATAGATATAAATAATATTTAACAAAAATTTGCTTTAAAATAAAATGTTTGAAATACTGAAATTAAACTAAATTAATTGTGTCTAACACTTTAGTATAGGAAAAAGGAGAAGACATAAAAGTCACCAAAGTCTTCAGAGTCGTTTTTAGTCGTCATATTAATAACAATAACATTAATAATAATAATACTAATAGTACTAAATTTGCTTATATGCAAGCGCTTTATTAAGGTAACAGTTTTTTGGTTTCTTGCTTATATCTCGAAAACAGTTACTCCTATCAATTTTTATCTGTTTACTAAAATTAAAGCTGATAAAATTTCCTACAAAATAGTTATTTGCATTTTTCATGTAGGACTAACCATAAGCGAGATATAAGTTTGAAAATAATCAATATTTAAAAAAAAGTGCTTTAACAGAAAATGTCATGTGATTTAAAATACACTTAATTTATTGGGTCCAATACATTATTAGAAGAAAAAGGAGGTGACTTAAAAGTCACAGAAGTCTTCAGAGTCGTTTTTAAATGCTGCATTTTCGTCTTCGTCTCAAACATTGAAAACTGAATTACATTTTTGTTCAGTAACAGTTACAGTTTTCTTATTGGTTTTTTGCTTATATCTCGAAAACAGTTACTCCTATTAATTTTTATCTTTTTTTCAAAATTAAAGCTGATAAAATTTCCTACAAAATAGTTATTTGCATTTTTCTTGTAGGATCAACCATAAGCGAGTTATAGAGTTGGATATAAATAATATTTAACAAAAACTTGCTTTAAAATAAAATGTTTGAAAAACTAAAAAATAAAATTTCCTACAAAATAGTAATTTGCATTTTTCATGTAGGACTAACCATAAGCGAGATATAAGTTTAAAAATAATTAATATTTAAAAAAAAAGTGTTTTACAGAAAATGTCTTGTGATTTAAAATACACTTAATTTATTGGGTCCAATACTTTATTAGAAGAAAAAGGAGGTGACATAAAAGTCACAAAAGTCTTGAGAGTCGTTCTTAGTCGTCATATCAATAACAATAACATTAATAATAATAATACTAATAGTACTAAATTTGCTTATATGCAAGCGCTTTATTAAGGTAACAGTTTATTGGTTTCTTGCTTATATCTCGAAAACAGTTACTCCTATCAATTTTTATCTTTTTACTAAAATTAAAGCTGATAAAATTTTCTACAAAATAGTTATTTGTATTTTTCTTGTAGGACCAAGCATAAGCGAGTTATAGAGATAGATATAAATAATATTTAACAAAAATTTGCTTTAAAATAAAATGTTTGAAATACTGAAATTAAACTAAATTAATTGTGTCTAACACTTTAGTATAGGAAAAAGGAGAAGACATAAAAGTCACCAAAGTCTTCAGAGTCGTTTTTAGTCGTCATATTAATAACAATAACATTAATAATAATAATACTAATAGTACTAAATTTGCTTATATGCAAGCGCTTTATTAAGGTAATAGTTTTTTGGTTTCTTGCTTATATCTCGAAAACAGTTACTCCTATCAATTTTTATCTGTTTACTAAAATTAAAGCTGATAAAATTTCCTACAAAATAGTTATTTGCATTTTTCATGTAGGACTAACCATAAGCGAGATATAAGTTTGAAAATAATCAATATTTAAAAAAAAGTGCTTTAACAGAAAATGTCATGTGATTTAAAATACACTTAATTTATTGGGTCCAATACATTATTAGAAGAAAAAGGAGGTGACTTAAAAGTCACAGAAGTCTTCAGAATCGTTTTTAAATGCTGCATTTTCGTCTTCGTCTCAAACATTGAAAACTGAATTACATTTTTGTTTAGTAACTGTAACAGTTTTCATTTTGGTTTTTTGCTTATATCTCGAAAACAATTATTCCTATCAATTTTTATCTTTCTTTCAAAATTAAAGCTGATAAAATTTCCTACAAAATAGTTATTTGCATTTTTCTTGTAGGACCAACCATAAGCGAGTTATAGAGTTGGATATAAATAATATTTAACAAAAACTTGCTTTAAAATAAAATGTTTGAAAAACTAAAAAATAAAATTTCCTACAAAATAGTAATTTGCATTTTTCATATAGGACTAACCATAAGCGAGATATAAGTTTAAAAATAATTAATATTTAAAAAAAAAGTGCTTTAACAGAAAATGACTTGTGACTTAAAATACACTTAATTTATTGGGTCCAATACTTTATTAGAAGAAAAAGGTGACATAAAAGTCACCAAAGTCTTGAGAGTCGTTCTTAGTCGTCATATCAATAACAATAACATTAATAATAATAATACTAATAGTACTAAATTTGCTTATATGCAAGCGCTTTATTAAGGTAACAGTTTATTGGTTTCTTGCTTATATCTCGAAAACAGTTACTCCTATCAATTTTTATCTTTTTACTAAAATTAAAGCTGATAAAATTTCCTACAAAATAGTTATTTGTATTTTTCTTTTAGGACCAAGCATAAGCGAGTTATAGAGATAGATATAAATAATATTTAACAAAAATTTGCTTTAAAATAGAATGTTTGAAATACTGAAATTAAACTAAATTAATTGTGTCTAACACTTTAGTATAGGAAAAAGGAGAAGACATAAAAGTCACCAAAGTCTTCAGAGTCGTTTTTAGTCGTCATATTAATAACAATAACATTAATAATAATAATACTAATAGTACTAAATTTGCTTATATGCAAGCGCTTTATTAAGGTAACAGTTTTTTGGTTTCTTGCTTATATCTCGAAAACAGTTACTCCTATCAATTTTTATCTGTTTACTAAAATTAAAGCTGATAAAATTTCCTACAAAATAGTTATTTGCATTTTTCATGTAGGACTAACCATAAGCGAGATATAAGTTTGAAAATAATCAATATTTAAAAAAAAGTGCTTTAACAGAAAATGTCATGTGATTTAAAATACACTTAATTTATTGGGTCCAATACATTATTAGAAGAAAAAGGAGGTGACTTAAAAGTCACAGAAGTCTTCAGAGTCGTTTTTAAATGCTGCATTTTCGTCTTCGTCTCAAACATTGAAAACTGAATTACATTTTTGTTCAGTAACAGTTACAGTTTTCTTATTGGTTTTTTGCTTATATCTCGAAAACAGTTACTCCTATTAATTTTTATCTTTTTTTTAAAATTAAAGCTGATAAAATTTCCTACAAAATAGTTATTTGCATTTTTCTTGTAGGATCAACCATAAGCGAGTTATAGAGTTGGATATAAATAATATTTAACAAAAACTTGCTTTAAAATAAAATGTTTGAAAAACTAAAAAATAAAATTTCCTACAAAATAGTAATTTGCATTTTTCATGTAGGACTAACCATAAGCGAGATATAAGTTTAAAAATAATTAATATTTAAAAAAAAAGTGTTTTACAGAAAATGTCTTGTGATTTAAAATACACTTAATTTATTGGGTCCAATACTTTATTAGAAGAAAAAGGAGGTGACATAAAAGTCACCAAAGTCTTGAGAGTCGTTCTTAGTCGTCATATCAATAACAATAACATTAATAATAATAATACTAATAGTACTAAATTTGCTTATATGCAAGCGCTTAATTAAGGTAACAGTTTCTTGCTTATATCTCGAAAACTTACATTTTTGTTCAGTAACTGTAACAGTTTTTACTTTGGTTTTTTGCTTATATCTCGAAAACAATTACTCCTATCAATTTGTATCTTTTTTTCAAAATTAAAGCTGATAAAATTTCCTACAAAATAGTTATTTGCATTTTTTTTGTAAGACCAACCATAAGCGAGTTATAGAGTTGGATATAAATAATCTTTAACAAAAATTTGCTTTAAAATATAATGTTTGAAAAACCGAAATTAAACTAAATTAATTGAGTCTAACACTTTAGTATAGGAAAAAGGAGAAGACATAAAAGTCACCAAAGACTTCAGAGTCGTTTTTAGTCGTCATATTAATAACAATAACATTAATAATAATAATAATGCTGCATTTTCGTCTTCGTCTCAAACATTGAAAACTGAATTATATTTTTGTTCAGTAACAGTTACAGTTTTCTTATTGGTTTCTTGCTTATATCTCGAAAACAGTTACTTCTATCAATTTTTATCTTTTTTTCAAAATTAAAGCTGATAACATTTCCTACAAAATAGTTATTTGCATTTTTTTGTAGGACCAACCATAAGCGAGTTATAGAGTTGGATATAAATAATCTTTAACAAAAATTTTCTTTAAAATAAAATGTTTGAAAAACTAAAATTAAACCAAATTAATTGTGTCTAACACTTTAGTAGAGGAAAAAGGAGAAGACATAAAGGTCACTAAAGTCTTCAGAGTCGTTTTTAGTCGTCATATTAATAACAATAACATTAATAATAATAATACTAATAGTACTAAATTTGCTTATATGCAAGCGCTTAATTAATGTAACAGTTATTTGGTTTCTAGCTTATATCTCGAAAACAGTTACACCTATCAAATTTTATCTTTCTTTCAAAATTAAAGCTGATAAAATTTCCAACAAAGTAATTATTTGCATTTTTCTTGTAGGACCAAGCATAAGCGAGTTATAGAGATGAATATAAATAATTTCTAACAAAAATTTGCTTTAAAATAAAATGTTTGAAAAACTGAAATTAAACTAAATTAATTGTGTCTAACACTTTAGTGGAGGAAAAAGGAGAAGACATAAAAGTCTTTAAAGGTTTCAGAATCGTCTTTAGTCGTCATATTAATAACAATAACATTAATAAACTAATAGTACTAAATTTGCTTATATGCAAACGCTGCATTAAGGTAATAGTTTTTTGGTTTCTTGCTTATATCTCGAAAACAGTTACTCCTATCAATTTTTATCTGTTTACTAAAATTAAAGCTGATAAAATTTCCTACAAAATAGTTATTTGCATTTTTCATGTAGGACTAACCATAAGCGAGATATAAGTTTGAAAATAATCAATATTTAAAAAAAAGTGCTTTAACAGAAAATGTCATGTGATTTAAAATACACTTAATTTATTGGGTCCAATACATTATTAGAAGAAAAAGGAGGTGACTTAAAAGTCACAGAAGTCTTCAGAATCGTTTTTAAATGCTGCATTTTCGTCTTCGTCTCAAACATTGAAAACTGAATTACATTTTTGTTTAGTAACTGTAACAGTTTTCATTTTGGTTTTTTGCTTATATCTCGAAAACAATTATTCCTATCAATTTTTATCTTTCTTTCAAAATTAAAGCTGATAAAATTTCCTACAAAATAGTTATTTGCATTTTTCTTGTAGGACCAACCATAAGCGAGTTATAGAGTTGGATATAAATAATATTTAACAAAAACTTGCTTTAAAATAAAATGTTTGAAAAACTAAAAAATAAAATTTCCTACAAAATAGTAATTTGCATTTTTCATATAGGACTAACCATAAGCGAGATATAAGTTTAAAAATAATTAATATTTAAAAAAAAAGTGCTTTAACAGAAAATGTCTTGTGATTTAAAATACACTTAATTTATTGGGTCCAATACTTTATTAGAAGAAAAAGGTGACATAAAAGTCACCAAAGTCTTGAGAGTCGTTCTTAGTCGTCATATCAATAACAATAACATTAATAATAATAATACTAATAGTACTAAATTTGCTTATATGCAAGCGCTTTATTAAGGTAACAGTTTATTGGTTTCTTGCTTATATCTCGAAAACAGTTACTCCTATCAATTTTTATCTTTTTACTAAAATTAAAGCTGATAAAATTTCCTACAAAATAGTTATTTGTATTTTTCTTTTAGGACCAAGCATAAGCGAGTTATAGAGATAGATATAAATAATATTTAACAAAAATTTGCTTTAAAATAGAATGTTTGAAATACTGAAATTAAACTAAATTAATTGTGTCTAACACTTTAGTATAGGAAAAAGGAGAAGACATAAAAGTCACCAAAGTCTTCAGAGTCGTTTTTAGTCGTCATATTAATAACAATAACATTAATAATAATAATACTAATAGTACTAAATTTGCTTATATGCAAGCGCTTTATTAAGGTAACAGTTTTTTGGTTTCTTGCTTATATCTCGAAAACAGTTACTCCTATCAATTTTTATCTGTTTACTAAAATTAAAGCTGATAAAATTTCCTACAAAATAGTTATTTGCATTTTTCATGTAGGACTAACCATAAGCGAGATATAAGTTTGAAAATAATCAATATTTAAAAAAAAGTGCTTTAACAGAAAATGTCATGTGATTTAAAATACACTTAATTTATTGGGTCCAATACATTATTAGAAGAAAAAGGAGGTGACTTAAAAGTCACAGAAGTCTTCAGAGTCGTTTTTAAATGCTGCATTTTCGTCTTCGTCTCAAACATTGAAAACTGAATTACATTTTTGTTCAGTAACAGTTACAGTTTTCTTATTGGTTTTTTGCTTATATCTCGAAAACAGTTACTCCTATTAATTTTTATCTTTTTTTTAAAATTAAAGCTGATAAAATTTCCTACAAAATAGTTATTTGCATTTTTCTTGTAGGATCAACCATAAGCGAGTTATAGAGTTGGATATAAATAATATTTAACAAAAACTTGCTTTAAAATAAAATGTTTGAAAAACTAAAAAATAAAATTTCCTACAAAATAGTAATTTGCATTTTTCATGTAGGACTAACCATAAGCGAGATATAAGTTTAAAAATAATTAATATTTAAAAAAAAAGTGTTTTACAGAAAATGTCTTGTGATTTAAAATACACTTAATTTATTGGGTCCAACACTTTATTAGAAGAAAAAGGAGGTGACATAAAAGTCACCAAAGTCTTGAGAGTCGTTCTTAGTCGTCATATCAATAACAATAACATTAATAATAATAATACTAATAGTACTAAATTTGCTTATATGCAAGCGCTTAATTAAGGTAACAGTTTCTTGCTTATATCTCGAAAACTTACATTTTTGTTCAGTAACTGTAACAGTTTTTACTTTGGTTTTTTGCTTATATCTCGAAAACAATTACTCCTATCAATTTGTATCTTTTTTTCAAAATTAAAGCTGATAAAATTTCCTACAAAATAGTTATTTGCATTTTTTTTGTAAGACCAACCATAAGCGAGTTATAGAGTTGGATATAAATAATCTTTAACAAAAATTTGCTTTAAAATATAATGTTTGAAAAACCGAAATTAAACTAAATTAATTGAGTCTAACACTTTAGTATAGGAAAAAGGAGAAGACATAAAAGTCACCAAAGACTTCAGAGTCGTTTTTAGTCGTCATATTAATAACAATAACATTAATAATAATAATAATGCTGCATTTTCGTCTTCGTCTCAAACATTGAAAACTGAATTATATTTTTGTTCAGTAACAGTTACAGTTTTCTTATTGGTTTCTTGCTTATATCTCGAAAACAGTTACTTCTATCAATTTTTATCTTTTTTTCAAAATTAAAGCTGATAACATTTCCTACAAAATAGTTATTTGCATTTTTTTGTAGGACCAACCATAAGCGAGTTATAGAGTTGGATATAAATAATCTTTAACAAAAATTTTCTTTAAAATAAAATGTTTGAAAAACTAAAATTAAACCAAATTAATTGTGTCTAACACTTTAGTAGAGGAAAAAGGAGAAGACATAAAGGTCACTAAAGTCTTCAGAGTTGTTTTTAGTCGTCATATTAATAACAATAACATTAATAATAATAATACTAATAGTACTAAATTTGCTTATATGCAAGCGCTTAATTAATGTAACAGTTATTTGGTTTCTAGCTTATATCTCGAAAACAGTTACACCTATCAAATTTTATCTTTCTTTCAAAATTAAAGCTGATAAAATTT
>NC_087395.1:8122500-8170000 GCF_031307605.1 Tribolium castaneum | reverse complement strand
AAATTTTTATTAAACAGATGCCAAACATCATGTTTTGTCCTATGAAGACATTTTATATTGCAGTTTGTATTAAAACAAAATATTTTCGTTGATTCTTTGTTAGAAGCAGCAAACCTAACATTAAAGAATCTGAAAACTTTGTATTCGGACACAAACCACCGAATTTTGTATCAGTTTAGACAAAAACGGTTGATTTTCGACAATATTTTGCTTTGAACAAGAAAACTTATATCAAACTGACTAAAAACGTCTTATTTTAGCACGAAACAAAAGATTTGCGTTATAGTCTTAAAGCTGATTCATGCCACAGTTTGGATAAAAACCAAATATTTTTGTTAATTTATTGTTACAAACAAGAAACCTTACATCAAAGAAACTGAAAACCCCTTATTCAGGCACAGAAATTCGAATTACGTTTCAGTCTAGACAAAAACTGCTTATTTTAGACGATCTTTTGTCTTGAACACGAAAACTTACATTAAAAAGATTAAAAACGTCTTATTCTGGCTGAAAACTGCAAATTATATATAACTTTAGATAAAAGCAATTTATCCTGATTACTCCTTTACTTAGAATAGAGTAAACTTGTATAAAACTTAATGAAAACTTTAAATTTCGTCTCAAAGAAATAATTTACGTTATAGTTTTGACCAGCACTGTTTATTTCAAACGAATTTATGATTCGAAACTAATGAACTTTTATGGGGCAGATGCAAAACCACATATTACCATATAAAGCGTTGTTTTAAAGCAAAGTATTACCTTTTGCAACAAGAAATTTCACGTCAAAGAAACTGAAAACTTCGTATCCATGCATAAATATCGAATTACGTATCAGTTTAAGCAAATACAGCTTATTTTAAACGATTCCTTGCTATAAACAAGAAAAATTTTATCAAGCATATTGAAAACGTCTTATTCTCGAAAATAAGAGCAAATTATGTATCAGTTTTAACAAAAGCGGATTACTCTGTTTGATTCTATGCTTAGAGTAGAGTAAACTACTATAAAACGTAATGAAAACTCTATATTCAAGCTCAAAAGAACAAATTACGTTATAGTTTTGGCAAAAAAAATATTTCGGACGATTACATACTTCGAAGTAAGCAAACTTTAATTGAACAAGTGCTTTAAAATAACGATTTATGTGGTAATATGGTATTTTGCATCTGTCCTATAAAAGTTTACTCGTTTTGCTCCATTGAATCATTCGAAATAAATTATTTTGACACAACAACAACGAAAATAATTTGTTTTTGTTTAAACTGTAACATAAGTCGCTTTTATAAAACGAACTAAGACGTTTGGCATCTGTTTAGTGAAAGTTTTCTCGTTTGGGGGCATAAAATCGTTTGAAATTAAAACTATAATTTTCTTTGTATTACTTTAAAGATTTGCGTTATAGTCTTGACGAGAACTGTTAATTTCAAACGATTCTATGGTTTGAAACCAGTATACTTTCACTGAACAGAGGCAAAACGTCTGATTTCGCCTTTAAAAAACGATTTATGTCACAGTTTGGATTAAAACCAATGATTTTCGTTTATTCATTGTTACAAACAAGAAACCTTACATCAAAGAAACTGAAAACCTCTTATTCAGGCCCAGAAAATCAAATTACGTTTCAGTCTAGACACAAATTGCTTATTTTAGACGACTCTTTCTTTTGAACACGAAAACTTACATTAAAAAGATTAAAAACGTCTTATTCTGGCTCAAAACTGCAAATTATGTATTACTTTGGATAAAAGCAGTTTATCCTGATTACTCCTTTGCTTAGAATATAGCAAACTTGTATAAAACTTAATGAAAACTTTAAATTTCGTCTCAAAGAAATAATTTACGTTATAGTTTTGACCAGAACTGTTAATTTCAAACGATTTTATGCCCCCAAACAAGAAAACTTTCACTAAACAAATGCCAAACGTCTTAGTTCGTTTTATAAAAGCGACTTATGATACAGTTTAAACAAAAACAAATTATTTTCGTTGTTGTTGTGTCAAAATAATTTATTTCGAATGATTCAATGGAGCGAAACGAGTAAACTTTTATAGGACAGATGCAAAATACCATATTACCACATAAATCGTTATTTTAAAGCAAAGTATTAGCTTTTGCACTTGTTCAATTAAAGTTTGCTTACTTCAAAGTATGAAATCGTCCGAAATATTTTTTTTTGCCAAAACTATAACGTAATTTGTTCTTTTGAGCTCGAATATAGAGTTTTCATTACGTTTTATAGTAGTTTACTCTACTCTAAGCATAGAATCAAACAGAGTAATCCGCTTTTGTTAAAACTGATACATAATTTGCTCTTATTTTCGAGAATAAGACGTTTTCAATATGCTTGATAAAATTTTTCTTGTTTATAGCAAGGAATCGTTTAAAATAAGCTGTATTTGCCTAAACTGATACGTAATTCGATATTTATGCATGGATACGAAGTTTTCAGTTTCTTTGACGTAAAATTTCTTTGCAAAAGGTAATACTTTGCTTTAAAACAACGTTTTATATGGTAATATGTGGTTTTGCATCTGCCCCATAAAAGTTCATTAGTATCGAATCATAAATTCGTTTGAAATAAACAGTGCTGGTCAAAACTATAATGTAAATTATTTCTTTGAGACGAAATTTAAAGTTTTCATTAAGTTTTATACAAGTTTGCTCTATTCTAAGCAAAGGAGTAATCAGGATAAATTGCTTTTATCTAGAGTAATATATAATTTGCAGTTTTCAACCAGAATAAGACGTTTTTAATCTTTTTAATGTAAGTTTTCGTGTTCAAAACAAAGGATCGTCTAAAATAAGCAGTTTTTGTCCAGACTGAAACGTAATTCGAATTTCTGTGCCTGAATAAGGGGTTTTCAGTTTCTTTGATGTAAGGTTTCTAGTTTGTAACAATGAATTAACAAAAATATTTGGTTTTTATCCAAACTGTGGCATGAATCAGCTTTAAGACTATAACGCAAATCTTTTGTTTTGTGCTAAAATAAGACGTTTTTAGTCAGTTTGATATAAGTTTTCTTGTTGAAAGCAAAATATTGTCGAAAATCAACCGTTTTTGTCTAAACTGATACAAAATTCGGTGGTTTGTGTCCGAATACAAAGTTTTCAGATTCTTTAATGTTAGGTTTGCTGCTTCTAACAAAGAATCAACGAAAATATTTTGTTTTAATACAAACTGCAATATAAAATGTCTTCATAGGACAAAACATGATGTTTGGCATCTGTTTAATAAAAATTTACTCGCTTGGAAGCATAGAATCATTTCAAATAAGCTATTCTCGTCGAAACTATAATGTAATTAGTATTTTGTGCTAGAATACAGCGTTTTTGTTAGATTTATTAACAATTTTGTCTATTTTAAGCAATGAAACGAATAGGATTAGCTGCCTTTATCTAAAGTGATACATAAATTGCTCTTTTATGCCAGATTAATACGTTTTTAGTCTGTTCGATGTAAGTTTTCTTGTTCAAAGCAAAAGATCGTCTAAAATAAGCCGTTTTTGTTTGAACTGATGAACAATTCAGACTGAGAGTCAACAAAAATAATTTGTTTTAATCCAAACTGATACTTTTTGACCCTATAAGAGTCCTATAAGAGTCCGAGATACGCCGTTCTCGTCAAGTCTATAACGTAATTCGTTTTTATGTGTCAGAATACGACGTTTTCTGTCTGTTTAATATAAGTTTTTATTAATAATAATAATAATAATAACAATAACAATAATAATAATAATAATAATAATAATAATAATAATAATAATAATAATAAAAATAATAATAGTAATAAAAGTAAGCTTAGTTTTCTAAGCAAAAATGAAGCTTATTTTGTGTGTTATATGAGCGTTTTCTCATTTCTATGCAAGAAATCATCTGTGATGTGTTTTTAGGCAAGAAATTGTCTAAAATTAATAACTCATTTTAAAACTGGTATAAAAACATTTACTATACAAAAGTTAATAATAATAATAATAATAATAATAATAATAATAATAATAATAATAATATAAATAATAATAATAATAGTAATAATAATAATAATAATAATAATAATAATAATAATAATAGTAATAAAAGTAAGCTTAGTTTTCTAAGCAAAAATGAAGCTTATTTTGTGTGTTATATGAGCGTTTTCTCATTTCTATGCAAGAGATCATCTGAGATTTGTGTTTTTAGGCAAGAAATTGTCTAAAATTAATAACTCATTTTAAAACTGGTATAAAAACATTTACTATACAAAAGTTATAATCGGTTAATAATAATAATAATAATAATAATAATAGTAATAATAAAAATAATAGAAATAATTATAATAATAATAAAAATAATAATAATAGTAGTAATAAAAGTAAGCTAGGTTTTGTAAGCAAAAATGAAGTTTATTTTGTGTTATATGAGCGTTTTCTCATTTCTATGCAAAAGATAATGTGTGATCTGTGTTTTTAGACAATCTAAGCCATTTTATAGTTTTTAGGCAAGAAATTGGCTAAAACTAATCACTCGTTTTAAAACTGATATAAAAACAATACTATACAAAAGTAATAATCGGTTTTTAATAATAATAATTATAATAATAATAATAATAATAATAATAATAATAATAATAATAACAATAATAATAATAATAATAATAATAATAATAATAACAATAATATTAATAAAAATAATAATAATAGTAATAAAAGTAAGCTTAGTTTTCTAAGCAAAAATGAAGCTTATTTTGTGTGTTATATGAGTGTTTTCTCATTTCTATGCAAGAAATCATCTGTGATTTGTGTTTTTAGGCAAGAAATTGTCTAAAATTAATAACTCATTTTAAAACTGGTATAAAAACATTTACTATACAAAAGTTAATAATAATAATAATAATAATAATAATAATAATAATAATAATAGTAATAGTTACAAAAGTAATAATAATAATAATATTTTTAATAAGGAAAAATGGAGCTTATTTTGTGTTACATGAGCGTTTTCTCATTTCTATGCAAAAGATCATGTGTGATCTGTGTTTTTAGGCAATCTAAGCCATTTTATAGTTTTTAATATTTAACAAAAATTAGCTTTAAAATAAAATGTTTGAAAAACTGAAATTAAACTAAATTAATTGAGTCTAACACTTTAGTAGAGGAAAAACGAGGAGACATAAAAGTCACAAGTCTTAGAGTTGTCTTTAGTCGTCATAATAATAACAATAACATTTATAATAGCAATACTAGTAGTACTAAATTTGCTTATATGCAAGCGCATATTAATTATTAATTAAGGTAACAGTTTTTTTGTTTTTTGCTTATATCTCGAAAACAGTTACTTCTATCAATTTTTATCTTTTTTTCAAAATTAAAGCTGATAACATTTCCTACAAAATAGGCAAATACAGCTTATTTTAAACGATTCATTGCTATAAACAAGAAAAATTTTATCAAGCATATTGAAAACGTCTTATTCTCGAAAATAAGAGCAAATTATGTATCAGTTTTGACAAAAGCGGATTACTCTGTTTGATTCTATGCTTAGAGTAGAGTAAACTACTATAAAACGTAATGAAAACTCTATATTCAAGCTCAAAAGAACAAATTACGTTATAGTTTTGGCAAAAAAAAAATATTTCGGACGATTACATACTTCGAAGTAAGCAAACTTTAATTGAACAAGTGCAAAAGCTAATACTTTGCTTTAAAATAACGATTTATGTGGTAATATGGTATTTTGCATCTGTCCTATAAAAGTTTACTCGTTTCGCTCCATTGAATCATTCGAAAGAAATTATTTTGACACAACAACAACGAAAATAATTTGTTTTTGTTTAAACTGTAACATAAATCGCTTTTATAAAACGAACTAAGACGTTTGGCATCTGTTTATTGAAAGTTTTCTCGTTTGGGGGCATAAAATCGTTTGAACATATATAAGCAAATTTAGTACTATTAGTTTATTAATATTATTGTTATTAATATGACGACTAAAGACGATTCTGAAACCTTTAAAGACTTTTATGTCTTCTCCATTTTCCTCCACTAAAGTGTTAGACACAATTAATTTAGTTTGATTTCAGTTTTTCAAACATTTTATTTTAAAGCAAATTTTTGTTAGAAATTATTTATATTCATCTCTATAACTCGCTTATGCTTGGTCCTACAAGAAAAATGCAAATAATTACTTTGTTGGAAATTTTATCAGCTTTAATTTTGAAAAAAAGATAAAATTTGATAGGTGTAACTGTTTTCGAGATATAAGCTAGAAACCAAAAAACTGTTACATTAATTAAGCGCTTGCATATAAGCAAATTTAGTACTATTAGTATTATTATTATTAATGCTATTGTTATTAATATGACGACTAAAAACGACTCTGAAGACTTTAGTGACCTTTATGTCTTCTCCTTTTTCTTCTACTAAAGTGTTAGACACAATTAATTTGGTTTAATTTTAGTTTTTCAAACATTTTATTTTAAAGAAAATTTTTGTTAAAGATTATTTATATCCAACTCTATAACTCGCTTATGGTTGGTCCTACAAAAAAATGCAAATAACTATTTTGTAGGAAATGTTATCAGCTTTAATTTTGAAAAAAAGATAAAAATTGATAGAAGTAACTGTTTTCGAGATATAAGCAAGAAACCAATAAGAAAACTGTAACTGTTACTGAACAAAAATGTAATTCAGTTTTCAATGTTTGAGACGAAGACGAAAATGCAGCATTATTATTATTATTAATGTTATTGTTATTAATATGACGACTAAAAACGACTCTGAAGTCTTTGGTGACTTTTATGTCTTCTCCTTTTTCCTATACTAAAGTGTTAGACTCAATTAATTTAGTTTAATTTCGGTTTTTCAAACATTATATTTTAAAGCAAATTTTTGTTAAAGATTATTTATATCCAACTCTATAACTCGCTTATGGTTGGTCTTACAAAAAAAATGCAAATAACTATTTTGTAGGAAATTTTATCAGCTTTAATTTTGAAAAAAAGATAAAAATTGATAGGAGTAATTGTTTTCGAGATATAAGCAAAAAACCAATAAGAAAACTGTAACTGTTACTGAACAAAAATGTAATTCAGTTTTCAATGTTTGAGACGAAGACGAAAATGCAGCATTTAAAAACGACTCTGAAGACTTCTGTGACTTTTAAGTCACCTCCTTTTTCTTCTAATAAAGTATTGGACCCAATAAATTAAGTGTATTTTAAATCACAAGACATTTTCTGTTAAAGCACTTTTTTTTTAAATATTAATAATTTTTAAACTTATATCTCGCTTATGGTTAGTCTTACATGAAAAATGCAAATAACTATTTTGTAGGAAATTTTATCAGCTTTAATTTTAAAAGAAAGATAAAAATTGATAGAAGTAACTGTTTTCGAGATATAAGCAAAAAACCAATAAGAAAACTGTAACTGTTACTGAACAAAAATGTAATTCAGTTTTCAATGTTTGAGACGAAGACGAAAATGCAGCATTTAAAATCGACTCTGAAGACTTCAGTGACTTCTATGTCACCTCCTTTTTCTTCTAATAAAGTATTGGACCTAATAAATTAAGGTCCTACATGAGAAATGCAAATAACTATTTTGTAGGAAATTTTATCAGCTTTAATTTTGAAAGAAAGATAAAAATTGATAGGAGTAATTGTTTTCGAGATATAAGCAAAAAACCCAAGTAAAAACTGTTACAGTTACTGAACAAAAATGTAATTCAGTTTTCAATGTTTGAGAGGAAGACGAAAATGCAGCATTTAAAAACGACTCTGAAGATTTTAGTGACTTTTATGTC
Organism: Tribolium castaneum; assembly: GCF_031307605.1. Lineage (NCBI taxonomy): Eukaryota > Metazoa > Arthropoda > Insecta > Coleoptera > Tenebrionidae > Tribolium > Tribolium castaneum. Next base: position 8,162,220 of record NC_087395.1, on the reverse strand, counting down.
TCCTCCTTTTTCCTCTACTAAAGTGTTAGACACAATTAATTTAGTTTAATTTCAGTTTTTCAAACATTTTATTTTAAAGCAAATTTTTGTTAAATATTAAAAACTATAAAATGGTTTAGATTGCCTAAAAACACACATCACACATGGTCTTTTGCATAGAAATGAGAAAACGCTCATGTAACACACAAAATAAGCTCCATTTTTCCTTATTAAAAGTATTATTATTATTATTATTACTTTTGTTACTATTACTATTATTATTATTATTATTATTATTGTTATTATTATTATTATTAACTTTTGTATAGTAAATGATTTTATACCAGTTTTAAAATGAGTTATTAATTTTAGACAATTTCTTGCCTAAAAACACAGATCACAGATGATTTCTTGCATAGAAATGAGAAAACACTCATATAACACACAAAATAAGCTTCATTTTTGCTTAGAAAACTAAGCTTACTTTTATTACTATTATTATTATTTTTATTATTATTATTGTTATTATTATTATTATTGTTATTATTATTATTATTATTATTATTATTATAATTATTATTATTATTATTATTATTATAATTATTATTATTAAAAACCGATTTTAACTTTTGTATAGTATTGTTTTTATACCAGTTTTAAAATGAGTGATTAATTTTAGCCAATTTCTTGCCTAAAAACTATAAAATGGCTAAGATTGCCTAAAAACACTGATCACACATGATCTTTTGCATAGAAATGAGAAAACGCTCATATAACACAAAATAAGCTTTATTTTTGCTTAGAAAACTAAGCTTACTTTTATTACTACTATTATTATTATTATTAGTATTATTATTATTATTATTATTATTATTATTATTATTATTATTATTATTATTATTATTATTAATTATTATTATTATAATTATTATTATTAATATTATTATTATTAATAACCGATTATAACTTTTGTATAGTAAATGTTTTTATAACAGTTTTAAAATGAATTATTAGTTTTAGACAATTTCTTGCCTAAAAACACAGATCACAGATGATCTCTTGCAGAGAAATGAGAAAACGCTCAGATAACACAAAATAAGCATCATTTTTGCTTAAAAAAACTAAGCTTTAATTTAGAAAGAAATTTATTATTATAAGTATTATTATCATTATTATTATTATTATTATTATTATTATTATTATTATTATTATTATTATTATTATTATTATTATTATTATTATTATTATTATTTTATTTATTACTATTATTATTATTATTATTATTATTATTATTATTATTAACTTTTGTATAGTAAATGTTTTTATACCAGTTTTAAAATGAGTTATTAATTTTATTCAATTTCTTGCCTAACAACACAGATCACAGATGATCTCTTGCATAGAAATGAGAAAACGCTCATATAACACACAAAATAAGCTTCATTCATTATTATTATTATTATTATTATTATTATTATTATTATTATTATTATTATTATTATTATTATTATTATTATTATTACTATTAACTTTTGTATTGTAAATGTTTTTATACCAGTTTTAAAATGAGTTATTAATTTTAGACAATTTCTTGCCTAAAAACACAGATCACAGATGATTTCTTGCATAGAAATGAGAAAACGCTCATATAACACAAAATAAGCTTCATTTTTGCTTAGAAAACTAAGCTTAGTTTTATTACTATTATTATTTTTATTATTATTATTATTATTACTATTATTAGTATTATTATTTTTATTATTATTATTATTATTATTATTATTATTATTATTATTATTATTATTAAAAACCGATTATAACTTTTGTATAGTATTGTTTTTATACCAGTTTTAAAATGAGTGATTAATTTTAGCCAATTTCGTTATGCGCTTGCATATAAGCAAATTTAGTACTATTAGTATTATTATTATTAATGTTATTGTTATTAATATGACGACTAAAAACGACTCTGAAGTCTTTGGTGACTTTTATGTCTTCTCCTTTTTCCTATACTAAAGTGTTAGACTCAATTAATTTAGTTTAATTTCGGTTTTTCAAACATTATATTTTAAAGCAAATTTTTGTTAAAGATTATTTATATCCAACTCTATAACTCGCTTATGGTTGGTCTTACAAAAAAAATGCAAATAACTATTTTGTAGGAAATTTTATCAGCTTTATTTTTGAAAAAAAGATAAAAATTGATAGGAGAAATTGTTTTCGAGATATAAGCAAAAAACCAAAGTAAAAACTGTTATAGTTACTGAACAAAAATGTAAGTTTTCGAGATATAAGCAAGAAATTGTTACCTTAATTAAGCGCTTGCATATAAGCAAATTTAGTACTATTAGTATTATTATTATTAATGTTATTGTTATTGATATGACGACTAAGAACGACTCTCAAGACTTTGGTGACTTTTATGTCACCTCCTTTTTCTTCTAATAAAGTATTGGACCCAATAAATTAAGTGTATTTTAAATCACAAGACATTTTCTGTAAAACACTTTTTTTTTAAATATTAATTATTTTTAAACTTATATCTCGCTTATGGTTAGTCCTACATGAAAAATGCAAATTACTATTTTGTAGGAAATTTTATTTTTTAGTTTTTCAAACATTTTATTTTAAAGCAAGTTTTTGTTAAATATTATTTATATCCAACTCTATAACTCGCTTATGGTTGGTCCTACAAGAAAAATGCAAATAACTATTTTGTATGAAATTTTATCAGCTTTAATTTTGAAAAAAAGATAAAAATTAATAGGAGTAACTGTTTTCGAGATATAAGCAAAAAACCAATAAGAAAACTGTAACTGTTACTGAACAAAAATGTAATTCAGTTTTCAATGTTTGAGACAAAGACAAAAATGCAGCATTTAAAAACGACTCTGAAGACTTCTGTGACTTTTAAGTCACCTCCTTTTTCTTCTAATAATGTATTGGACCCAATAAATTAAGTGTATTTTAAATCACATGACATTTTCTGTTAAAGCACTTTTTTTTAAATATTGATTATTTTCAAACTTATATCTCGCTTATGGTTAGTCCTACATGAAAAATGCAAATACCTATTTTGTAGGAAATTTTATCAGTTTTATTTATTATTATTGTTATTATTATTATTATTGTTATTATTATTGTTATTATTGTTATTGTTATTAATATGACGACTAAAAACAACTCTCAAAACTTTGGTGACTATTATGTCTTCTCCTTTTTCCTCAACTAAAGTGTTAGTCTTAATTAATTTAGTTTAATTTCGGTTTTTCAAACATTTTATTTTAAAGCAAATTTTTGTTAAAGATTATTTATATCCAACTCTATAACTCGCTTATGGTTGGTCCTACAAAAAAAATGCCAATAACTATTTTGTAGGAAATTTTATCAGCTTTGATTTTGAAAGTAAGACAAAAATTGATAGGAGTAATTGTTTTCGAGATATAAGCAAAAAACCAAAGTAAAAACTGTTACAGTTACTGAACAAAAATGTAATTCAGTTTTCAATGTTTGAGACGAAGACGAAAATGCAGCATTTAAAAACGACTCTGAAGACTTCAGTGACTTTTATGTCACCTCCTTTTTCTTCTAATAAAGTATTGGACCCATTAAATTAAGTGTATTTTAAATCACAAGACATTTTCTGTTAAAGCACTTTTTTTTAAATATTAATTATTTTCAAACTTTTGAAATAATTTGAAAATAATTAATATTTAAAAAAAAAGTGCTTTAACAGAAAATGTCTTGTGATTTAAAATACACTTAATTTAATGGGTCCAATACTTTATTAGAAGAAAAAGGAGGTGACATAAAAGTCACTGAAGTCTTCAGAGTCGTTTTTAAATGCTGCATTTTCGTCTTCGTCTCAAACATTGAAAACTGAATTACATTTTTGTTCAGTAACTGTAACAGTTTTTACTTTGGTTTTTTGCTTATATCTCGAAAACAATTACTCCTATCAATTTTTGTCTTACTTTCAAAATCAAAGCTGATAAAATTTCCTACAAAATAGTTATTGGCATTTTTTTTGTAGGACCAACCATAAGCGAGTTATAGAGTTGGATATAAATAATCTTTAACAAAAATTTGCTTTAAAATAAAATGTTTGAAAAACCGAAATTAAACTAAATTAATTAAGACTAACACTTTAGTTGAGGAAAAAGGAGAAGACATAAAAGTCACCAAAGTTTTGAGAGTTGTTTTTAGTCGTTATATTAATAACAATAACATTAATAATAATAATACTAATAGTACTAAATTTGCTTATATGCAAGCGCTTTATTAAGGTAACAGTTTTTTGGTTTCTTGCTTATATCTCGAAAACAGTTACTCCTATCAATTTTTATCTTTTTACTAAAATTAAAGCTGATAAAATTTCCTACAAAATAGTTTTTTGTATTTTTCTTGTAGGACCAAGCATAAGCGAGTTATAGAGATAGATATAAATAATATTTAACAAAAATTTGCTTTAAAATAAAATGTTTGAAATACTGGAATTAAACTAAATTAATTGTGTCTAACACTTTAGTATAGGAAAAAGGAGAAGACATAAAAGTCACCAAAGTCTTCAGAGTCGTTTTTAGTCGTCATATTAATAACAATAACATTAAGAATAATAATACTAATAGTACTAAATTTGCTTATATGCAAGCGCTTTATTAAGGTAACAGTTTTTTGGTTTCTTGCTTATATCTCGAAAACAGTTACTCCTATCAATTTTTATCTGTTTACTAAAATTAAAGCTGATAAAATTTCCTACAAAATAGTTATTTGCATTTTTTATGTAGGACTAACCATAAGCGAGATATAAGTTTGAAAATAATCAATATTTAAAAAAAAGTGCTTTAACAGAAAATGTCATGTGATTTAAAATACACTTAATTTATTGGGTCCAATACATTATTAGAAGAAAAAGGAGGTGACTTAAAAGTCACAGAAGTCTTCAGAGTCGTTTTTAAATGCTGCATTTTCGTCTTCGTCTCAAACAATGAAAACTGAATTACATTTTTGTTTAGTAACTGTAACAGTTTTCACTTTGGTTTTTTGCTTATATCTCGAAAACAATTATTCCTATCAATTTTTATCTTTCTTTCAAAATTAAAGCTGATAAAATTTCCTACAAAATAGTTATTTGCATTTTTCTTGTAGGACCAACCATAAGCGAGTTATAGAGTTGGATATAAATAATATTTAACAAAAACTTGCTTTAAAATAAAATGTTTGAAAAACTAAAAAATAAAATTTCCTACAAAATAGTAATTTGAATTTTTCATATAGGCCTAACCATAAGCGAGATATAAGTTTAAAAATAATTAATATTTAAAAAAAAAGTGCTTTAACAGAAAATGTCTTGTGATTTAAAATACACTTAATTTATTGGGTCCAATACTTTATTAGAAGAAAAAGGAGGTGACATAAAAGTCACCAAAGTCTTGAGAGTCGTTCTTAGTCGTCATATCAATAACAATAACATTAATAATAATAATAATAATAGTACTAAATTTGCTTATATGCAAGCGCTTTATTAAGGTAACAGTTTATTGGTTTCTTGCTTATATCTCGAAAACAGTTACTCCTATCAATTTTTATCTTTTTACTAAAATTAAAGCTGATAAAATTTCCTACAAAATAGTTATTTGTATTTTTCTTGTAGGACCAAGCATAAGCGAGTTATAGAGATAGATATAAATAATATTTAACAAAAATTTGCTTTAAAATAAAATGTTTGAAATACTGAAATTAAACTAAATTAATTGTGTCTAACACTTTAGTATAGGAAAAAGGAGAAGACATAAAAGTCACCAAAGTCTTCAGAGTCGTTTTTAGTCGTCATATTAATAACAATAACATTAATAATAATAATACTAATAGTACTAAATTTGCTTATATGCAAGCGCTTTATTAAGGTAACAGTTTTTTGGTTTCTTGCTTATATCTCGAAAACAGTTACTCCTATCAATTTTTATCTGTTTACTAAAATTAAAGCTGATAAAATTTCCTACAAAATAGGTATTTGCATTTTTCATGTAGGACTAACCATAAGCGAGATATAAGTTTGAAAATAATCAATATTTAAAAAAAAGTGCTTTAACAGAAAATGTCATGTGATTTAAAATACACTTAATTTATTGGGTCCAATACATTATTAGAAGAAAAAGGAGGTGACTTAAAAGTCACAGAAGTCTTCAGAGTCGTTTTTAAATGCTGCATTTTTGTCTTTGTCTCAAACATTGAAAACTGAATTACATTTTTGTTCAGTAACAGTTACAGTTTTCTTATTGGTTTTTTGCTTATATCTCGAAAACAGTTACTCCTATTAATTTTTATCTTTTTTTCAAAATTAAAGCTGATAAAATTTCCTACAAAATAGTTATTTGCATTTTTCTTGTAGGACCAACCATAAGCGAGTTATAGAGTTGGATATAAATAATATTTAACAAAAACTTGCTTTAAAATAAAATGTTTGAAAAACTAAAAAATAAAATTTCCTACAAAATAGTAATTTGCATTTTTCATGTAGGACTAACCATAAGCGAGATATAAGTTTAAAAATAATTAATATTTAAAAAAAAAGTGTTTTACAGAAAATGTCTTGTGATTTAAAATACACTTAATTTATTGGGTCCAATACTTTATTAGAAGAAAAAGGAGGTGACATAAAAGTCACCAAAGTCTTGAGAGTCGTTCTTAGTCGTCATATCAATAACAATAACATTAATAATAATAATACTAATAGTACTAAATTTGCTTATATGCAAGCGCTTAATTAAGGTAACAATTTCTTGCTTATATCTCGAAAACTTACATTTTTGTTCAGTAACTATAACAGTTTTTACTTTGGTTTTTTGCTTATATCTCGAAAACAATTACTCCTATCAATTTTTATCTTTTTTTCAAAAATAAAGCTGATAAAATTTCCTACAAAATAGTTATTTGCATTTTTTTTGTAAGACCAACCATAAGCGAGTTTTAGAGTTGGATATAAATAATCTTTAACAAAAATTTGCTTTAAAATATAATGTTTAAAAAACCGAAATTAAACTAAATTAATTGAGTCTAACACTTTAGTATAGGAAAAAGGAGAAGACATAAAAGTCACCAAAGACTTCAGAGTCGTTTTTAGTCGTCATATTAATAACAATAACATTAATAATAATAATACTAATAGTACTAAATTTGCTTATATGCAAGCGCTTTATTAAGGTAACAGTTTTTTGGTTTCTTGCTTATATCTCGAAAACAGTTACTTCTATCAATTTTTATCTTTTTTTCAAAATTAAAGCTGATAACATTTCCTACAAAATAGTTATTTGCATTTTTTTGTAGGACCAACCATAAGCGAGTTATAGAGTTGGATATAAATGATCTTTAACAAAAATTTTCTTTAAAATAATGTTTGAAAAACTAAAATTAAACCAAATTAATTGTGTCTAACACTTTAGTAGAGGAAAAAGGAGAAGACATAAAGGTCACTAAAGTCTTCAGAGTCGTTTTTAGTCGTCATATTAATAACAATAACATTAATAATAATAATACTAATAGTACTAAATTTGCTTATATGCAAGCGCTTAATTAATGTAACAGTTTTTTGGTTTCTAGCTTATATCTCGAAAACAGTTACACCTATCAAATTTTATCTTTCTTTCAAAATTAAAGCTGATAAAATTTCCAACAAAGTAATTATTTGCATTTTTCTTGTAGGACCAAGCATAAGCGAGTTATAGAGATGAATATAAATAATTTCTAACAAAAATTTGCTTTAAAATAAAATGTTTGAAAAACTGAAATTAAACTAAATTAATTGTGTCTAACACTTTAGTGGAGGAAAAAGGAGAAGACATAAAAGTCTTTAAAGGTTTCAGAATCGTCTTTACTCGTCATATTAATAACAATAACATTAATAAACTAATAGTACTAAATTTGCTTATATGCAAACGCTGCATTAAGGTAATAGTTTTTTGGTTTCTTGCTTATATCTCGAAAACAGTTACTCCTATCAATTTTTAACTTTTCACCAAAATTAAAGATGATAAAATTTCCTGCAAAATAGTTATTTGCATTTTTCATGTAGAACAAACCATAAGCGAGATATAAGTTTGAAAATAATTAATAATTAAAAAAAAAATGTGTTTTAACAGAAAATGGCTTGTGATTTAAAATACACTTAATTTATTGGGTCCAATACTTAATTAGAAGAAAAAGGAGGTGCAAATAACTATTTTGTTGGAAATTTTATTAGCTTTAATTGTGAAAGAAAGATAAAATTTGATAGGAGTAACTGTTTTCGAGATATAAGCAAAAAACCAATAAGAAAACTGTAACTGTTACTGAACAAAAATGTAATTCAGTTTTCAATGTTTGAGACGAAGACAAAAATGCAGCATTTAAAAACGACTCAGAAAACTTCAGTGACTTTTATGTCACCTCCTTTTTCTTCTAATAAAGTATTGGACCCAATAAATTAAGTGTATTATAAATCACAAGACATTTTCTGTTAAAACACTTTTTTTTAATTATTAATTACTTTCAAACTTATATCTCGCTTATGGTTAGTTCTACGTGAAAAATGCAAATAACTATTTTGTAGGAAATTTTATCACCTTTAATTTTGGTAAAAAAGTAAAAATTGATAGGAGTAACTGTTTTCGAGATATAAGCAAAAAACAAAAAAACTGTTACTTTAATTAAGCGCTTGCATATAAGCAAATTTAGTACTACTAGTATTGTTATTATAAATGTTATTGTTATTATTATGACGACTAAAGACAACTCTAAGACTTTAGTGACATTTATGTCTCCTCCTTTTTCCTCTACTAAAGTGTTAGACACAATTAATTTAGTTTAATTTCAGTTTTTCAAACATTTTATTTTAAAGCAAATTTTTGTTAAATATTAAAAACTATAAAATGGCTTAGATTGCCTAAAAACACACATCACACATGATCTTTTGCATAGAAATGAGAAAACGCTCATATAACACAAAATAAGCTTCATTTTTGCTTAGAAAACTAAGCTTACTTTTATTACTACTATTATTATTATTTTTATTATTATTATTATTATTATTATTACTATTATTATTATTATTATTATTATTATTATTATTATTAATAATATTATTATTAAAAACCGATTATAACTTTTGTATAGTAAATGTTTTTATACCAGTTTTAAAATGAGTTATTAGTTTTAGACAATTTCTTGCCTAAAAACACAGATCACAGATGATCTCTTGCATAGAAATGAGAAAACGCTCATATAACACAAAATAAGCTTCATTTTTGCTTAGAAAACTAAGCTTACTTTTATTACTACTATTATTATTTTATTTATTATTATTATATTTATTATTATTATTATTATTATTATTACTATTATTATTATTATTATTAATATTATTATTATTAAAAACCGATTATAACTTTTGTATAGTAAATGTTTTTATACCAGTTTTAAAATGAGTTATATTAATTTAGACAATTTCTTGCCTAAAAACACAGATCACAGATGATCTCTTGCATAGAAATGAGAAAACGCTCAGACAACACAAAATAAGCATCATTTTTGCTTAGAAAAACTAAGCTTTAATTTAGAAAGAAATTCATTATTATAAGTATTATTATCATTATTATTATTATTATTATTATTATTATTATTATTATTATTATTATTATTTATTACTATTATTATTATTATTATTGCTATTAACTTTTGTATAGTAAATGTTTTTATACCAGCTTTAAAATGAGTTATTAATTTTAGACAATTTCTTGCCTAAAAACACAGATCACAGATGATTTCTTGCATAGAAATGAGAAAACGCAAATAGTTTATAACTATTACTAATTGCAAATAGTTATTTGCATTTCTCATGTAGGACTAACCATAAGCGAGATATAAGTTTGAAAATAATTAATATTTTAAAAAAAAGTGCTTTAACAGAAAATGTTTTGTGATTTAAAATACACTTAATTTATTAGGTCCAATACTTTATTAGAAGAAAAAGAGGTGACATATAAGTCACTGAAGTCTTCAGAGTCGATTTTAAATGCTGCATTTTCGTCTTCGTCTCAAACATTGAAAACTGAGTTACATTTTTGTTCAGTAACAGTTACAGTTTTCTTATTGGTTTTTTGCTTATCTCTCGAAAACAGTTACTCCTATCAATTTTTATCTTTATTTTAAAATTAAAGCTGATAAAATTTCCTTCAAAATAGTTATTTGCATTTTTCATGTAAGACTAACCATAAGCGAGATATACGCTTAAAAATTATTAATATTTAAAAAAAAGTGCTTTAACAGAAAATGTCTTGTGATTTAAAATACACTTAATTTATTGGGTCCAATACTTTATTAGAAGAAAAAGGAGGTGACATAAAAGTCGCTGAAGTCTTCAGAGTCGTTTTTAAATGGTGCATTTTCGTCTTCCTCTCAAACATTGAAAACTGAATTACATTTTTGTTCAGTAACTGTAACAGTTTTTACTTTGGTTTTTTGCTTATATCTCGAAAACAATTACTCCTATCAATTTTTATCTTTCTTTCAAAATTATAGCTGATAAAATTTCTTACAAAATAGTTATTTGCATTTCTTTTGTAAGACCAACCATAAGCGAGTTATAGAGTTGGATATAAATAATCTTTAACAAAAATTTGCTTTAAAATATAATGTTTGAAAAACCGAAATTAAATTAAATTCATTGAGTCTAACACTTTAGTATAGGAAAAAGGAGAAGACATAAAAGTCACCAAAGTCTTCAGAGTCGTTTTTAGTCGTCATATTAATAACAATAACATTAATAATAATAATAATGCTGCATTTTCGTCTTCGTCTCAAACATTGAAAACTGAATTACATTTTTGTTCAGTAACTGTAACAGTTTTTACTTTGGTTTTTTGCTTATATCTCGAAAACAATTACTCCTATCAATTTTTATCTTTCTTTCAAAATTAAAGCTGATAAAATTTCCTACAAAATAGTTATTTGCATTTCTTTTGTAAGACCAACCATAAGCGAGTTATAGAGTTGGATATAAATAATATTTAACAAAAACTTGCTTTAAAATAAAATGTTTGAAAAACTAAAATTAAACTAAATTAATTGTGTCTAACACTTTAGTAGAGGAAAAAGGAGAAGACATAAATGTCACTAAAGGTTTCAGAGTCGTCTTTAGTCGTCATATTAATAACAATAACATTAATAATAATACTACTAATAGTACTAAATTTGCTTACATGCAAACGCTTAATTAAGGTAACAGTTTTTTGCTTTCTTGCTTATATCTCGAAAATAGTTACTTATATCGATTTTTATCTTTTTACTAAAATTAAAGCTGATAAAATTTTCTACAAAATAGTTGTTTGCATTTTTCATGTAAGACTAACCATAAGCGAGATATAAGTTTAAAAATTATTAATATTTAAAAAAAAAGTGCTTTAACAGAAAATGTCTTGTGATTTAAAATACACTTAATTTATTGAGTCCAATACTTTATTAGAAGAAAAAGGAGGTGACATAAAAGTCGCTGAAGTCTTCAGAGTCGTTTATAAATGCTGCATTTTCGTCTTCGTCTCAAACATTGAAAACTGAATTACATTTTTGTTCAGTAACTGTAACAGTTTTTACTTTGGTTTTTTGCTTATATCTCGAAAACAATTACTCCTATCAATTTTTATCGTTTTTTCAAAAATAAAGCTGATAAAATTTACGACAAAATAGTTATTTGCATTTCTTTTGTAAGACTAACCATAAGCGAGTTATAGAGTTGGATATAAATAATATTTAACAAAAATTTGCTTTAAAATAAAATGCTTGAAAACCGGAATTAAACTAAATTAATTGTGTCCAACACTTTAGTAGAGGAAAAAGGAGAAAACATAAAAGTCACTAAATGTTTCAGAGTCGTCTTTAGTCGTCCTATTAATAACAATAACATTAATAATAATAATACTAATATTACTAAATTTGCTTATATGCAAGCGCTTAATTAAGGTAACAGTTTCTTGCTTATATCTCGAAAACAGTTGCTCCTATCAATTTTTATCTTTTTACTAAAATTAAAGCTAATAAAATTTCCTACAAAATAGTTATTTGCATTTTTTATGTAGGACTAACCATAAGCGAGATAGAAGTTTGAAAATAATTAATATTTAAAAAAAAGTGCTTTAACAGAAAATGTCTTGTGATTTAAAATACACTTAATTTATTGGGATCAATACTCTATTAGAAGAAAAAGGAGGTGACATAAAAGTCACTGAAGTCTTCAGAGTCGTTTTTAAATGCTGCATTTTCGTCTTCGTCTCAAACATTGAAAACTGAATTACATTTTTGTTCAGTAACTGTAACAGTTTTCACTTTGGTTTTTTGCTTATATCTCGAAAACAATTACTCCTATCAATTTTTATCTTTCTTTCAAAATTAAAGCTGATAAAATTTCCTACAAAATAGTTATTTGCATTTCTTTTGTAAGACCAACCATAAGCGAGTTATAGAGTTGGATATAAATAATCTTTAACAAAAATTTGCTTTAAAATAAAATGTTTGAAAAACCGAAATTAAATTAAATTAATTGGGTCTAACACTTTAGTATAGGAAAAAGGAGAAGACATAAAAGTCACTAAATGTTTCAGAGTCGTCTTAAGTCGTCATATTAATAACAATAACATTAATAATAATAATACTAATAGTACTAAATTTGCTTATATGCAAGCGCTTTATTAAGGTAACAGTTTTTTGGTTTCTTGCTTATATCTCGAAAACAGTTACTCCTATCAATTTTTATCTTTTTTTCAAAATTAAAGCTGATAAAATTTCCTACAAAATAGTTATTTCCATTTTTTTGTAGGACCAACCATAAGCGAGTTGAAGAGTTGGATATAAATAATCTTTAACAAAAATTTGCTTTAAAATAAAATGTTTGAAAAACCGATATTAAACTAAATTAATTGGGTCTAACACTTTAGTAGAGGAAAAAGGAGAAGACATAAAAATCACCAAAGTTTTCAGAGTTGTTTTTAGTACTAAATTTGCTTATATGCAAGCGCTTAATTAAGGTAACAGTTTTTTGGTTTCTTGCTTATATCTCGAAAACAGTTACTCCTATCAATTTTTATCTTTTTACTAAAATTAAAGCTGATAAAATTTCCTACAAAATAGTTATTTGTATTTTTCTTGTAGGACCAAGCATAAGCGAGTTATAGAGATAGATATAAATAATATTTAACAAAAATTTGCTTTAAAATAAAATGTTTGAAATACTGAAATTAAACTAAATTAATTGTGTCTAACAATTTAGTATAGGAAAAAGGAGAAGACATAAAAGTCACCAAAGTCTTCAGAGTCGTTTTTAGTCGTCATATTAATAACAATAACATTAATAATAATAATACTAATAGTACTAAATTTGCTTATATTCAAGCGCTTTATTAAGGTAACAGTTTTTTGGTTTCTTGCTTATATCTCGAAAACAGTTACTCCTATCAATTTTTATCTGTTTACTAAAATTAAAGCTGATAAAATTTCCTACAAAATAGTTATTTGCATTTTTCATGTAGGACTAACCATAAGCGAGATGTAAGTTTGAAAATAATCATTATTTAAAAAAAAAGTGCTTTAACAGAAAATGTCTTGTGATTTAAAATACACTTAATTTATTGGGTCCAATACATTATTAGAAGAAAAAGGAGGTGACTTGAAAGTCACAGAAGTCTTCAGAGTCGTTTTTAAATGCTGCATTTTCGTCTTCGTCTCAAACATTGAAAACTGAATTACATTTTTGTTTAGTAACTGTAACAGTTTTCACTTTGGTTTTTTGCTTATATCTCGAAAACTATTATTTCTATCAATTTTTATCTTTCTTTCAAAATTAAAGCTGATAAAATTTCCCACAAAATAGTTATTTGCATTTTTCTTGTAGGACGAACCATAAGCGAGTTATAGAGTTGGATATAAATAATATTTAACACAAACTTGCTTTAAAATTAAATGTTTGAAAAACTAAAAAATAAAATTTCCTACAAAATAGTAATTTGCATTTTTTATGTAGGACTAACCATAAGCGAGATATAAGTTTAAAAATAATTAATATTTAAAAAAAAAGTGCTTTAACAGAAAATGTCTTGTGATTTAAAATACACTTAATTTATTGGGTCCAATACTTTATTAGAAGAAAAAGGAGGTGACATAAAATTCACCAAAGTCTTGAGAGTCGTTCTTAGTCGTCATATCAATAACAATAACATTAATAATAATAATAATACTAATAGTACTAAATTTGCTTATATGCAAGCGCTTAATTAAGGTAACAGTTTCTTGCTTATATCTCGAAAACTTACATTTTTGTTCAGTAACTGTAACAGTTTTTACTTTGGTTTTTTGCTTATATCTCGAAAACAATTACTCCTATCAATTTTTATCTTTCTTTCAAAATTAAAGCTGATAAAATTTTCTACAAAATAGTTATTTGCATTTCTTTTGTAAGACCAACCATAAGCGAGTTATAGAGTTGGATATAAATAATCTTTAACAAAACTTTGCTTTAAAATATAATGTTTGAAAAACCGAAATTAAACTAAATTAATTGGGTATAACACTTTAGTATAGATAAAAGGAGAAGACATAAAAGTCACCAAAGTCTTCAGAGTCGTTTTTAGTCGTCATATTAATAACAATAACATTAATAATAATAATAATGCTGCATTTTCGTCTTCGTCTCAAACATTGAAAACTGAATTACATTTTTGTTCAGTAACAGTTACAGTTTTCTTATTGGTTTTTTGCTTATATCTCAAAAACAGTTACTCCTATCAATTTTTATCTTTCTTTCAAAATTAAAGCTGATAAAATTTCTTACAAAATAGTTATTTGCATTTTTCTTGTAGGACCAACCATAAGCGAGTTATAGAGTTGGATATAAATAATATTTAACAATAACTTGCTTTAAAAAAAATGTTTGAAAAACTAAAATTAAACTAAATTAATTGTGTCTAACACTTTAGTAGAGGAAAAAGGAGAAGACATAAAGGTCACTAAAGGTTTCAGAGTCGTCTTTAGTCGTCATATTAATAACAATAACATTAATAATAATACTGATAGTACTAAATTTGCTTACATGCAAACGCTTAATTAAGGTAACAGTTTTTTGGTTTCTTGCTTATATCTGGAAAACAGTTACTTATATCAATTTTTATCTTTTTACTAAAATTAAAGCTGATAAAATTTTCTACAAAATAGTTATTTGCATTTTTCATGTAAGACTAACCATAAGCGAGATATAAGATTAAAAATTATTAATATTTAAAAAAAAATTGCTTTAACAGAAAATGTCTTGTGATTTAAAATACACTTAATTTATTGGGTCCAATAATTTATTAGAAGAAAAAGGAGGTGACATAAAAGTCGCCGAAGTCTTCAGAGTCGTTTCTAAATGCTGCATTTTCGTCTTCGTCTCAAACATTGAAAACTGAATTACATTTTTGTTCAGTAACTGTAACAGTTTTTACTTTGGTTTTTTGCTTATATCTCGAAAACAATTACTCCTATCAATTTTTATCTTTTTTTCAAAATTAAAGCTGATAAAATTTCCTACAAAATAGTTATTTGCATTTTTCATGTAGGACTAACCATAAGCGAGATATAAGTTTGAAAATAATTAATATTTAAAAAAAAAGTGCTTTAACAGAAAATGTCTTGTGATTTAAAATACACTTAATTTAATGGGTCCAATACTTTATTAGAAGAAAAAGGAGGTGACATAAAATTCACTGAAGTCTTCAAAGTCGATTTTAAATGCTGCATTTTCGTCTTTGTCTCAAACATTGAATACTGAATTACATTTTTGTTTAGTAACAGTTACAGTTTTATTATTGGTTTTTTGCTTATATCTCGAAAACAGTTACTCCTATCAATTTTTATCTTTCTTTCAAAATCAAAGCTGATAAAATTTCCTACAAAATAGTTATTGGCATTTTTTTTGTAGGACCAACCATAAGCGAGTTATAGAGTTGGATATAAATAATCTTTAACAAAAATTTGCTTTAAAATAAAATGTTTGAAAAACCGAAATTAAACTAAATTAATTAAGACTAACACTTTAGTTGAGGAAAAAGGAGAAGACATAAAAGTCACCAAAGTTTTGAGAGTCGTTTTTAGTCGTCATATTAATAACAATAACATTAATAATAATAATACTAATAGTACTAAATTTGCTAATATGCAAGCGCTTTATTAAGGTAACAGTTTTTTGGTTTCTTGCTTATATCTCGAAAACAGTTACTCCTATCAATTTTTATCTTTTTACTAAAATTAAAGCTGATAAAATTTCCTACAAAATAGTTATTTGTATTTTTCTTGTAGGACCAAGCATAAGCGAGTTATAGAGATAGATATAAATAATATTTAACAAAAATTTGCTTTAAAATAAAATGTTTGAAATACTGAAATTAAACTAAATTAATTGTGTCTAACACTTTAGTATAGAAAAAAGGAGAAGACATAAAAGTCAACAAAGTCTTCAGAGTCGTTTTTAGTCGTCATATTAATAACAATAACATTAATAATAATAATACTAATAGTACTAAATTTGCTTATATGCAAGCACTTTATTAAGGTAACAGTTTTTTGGTTTCTTGCTTATATCTCGAAAACAGTTACTCCTATCAATTTTTATCTTTTTACTAAAATTAAAGCTGATAAAATTTCTTACAAAATAGTTATTTGCATTTTTCTTGTAGGACCAACCATAAGCGAGTTATAGAGTTGGATATAAATAATATTTAACAATAACTTGCTTTAAAATAAAATGTTTGAAAAACTAAAATTAAACTAAATTAGTTGTGTCTAACACTTTAGTAGAGGAAAAAGGAGAAGACATAAAGGTCACTAAAGGTTTCAGAGTCGTCTTTAGTCGTCATATTAATAACAATGACATTAATAATAATACTAATAGTACTAAATTTGCTTACATGCAAACGCTTAATTAAGGTAACAGTTTTTTGGTTTCTTGCTTATATCTGGAAAACAGTTACTTATATCAATTTTTATCTTTTTACTAAAATTAAAGCTGATAAAATTTTCTACAAAATAGTTATTTGCATTTTTCATGTAAGACTAAGCATAAGCGAGATATAAGTTTAAAAATTATTAATATTTTAAAAAAAAGTGCTTTAACAGAAAATGTCTTGTGATTTAAAATACACTTAATTTATTGGGTCCAATACTATATTAGAAGAAAAAGGAGGTGACATAAAAGTCGCTGAAGTCTTCAGAGTCGTTTTTAAATGCTGCATTTTCGTCTTCGTCTCAAACATTGAAAACTGAATTACATTTTTGTTCAGTAACTGTAACAGTTTTTACTTTGGTTTTTTACTTATATCTCGAAAACAATTACTCCTATCAATTTTTATCTATCTTTCAAAATTAAAGCTGATAAAATTTCCTACAAAATAGTTATTTGCATTTCTTTTGTAAGACCAACCATAAGCGAGTTATAGAGTTGGATATAAATAATCTTTAACAAAAATTTGCTTTAAAATATAATGTTTGAAAAACCGAAATTAAACTAAATTAATTGAGTCTAACACTTTAGTATAGGAAAAAGGAGAAGACATAAAAGTCACCAAAGTCTTCAGAGTCGTTTTTAGTCGTCATATTAATAACAATAACATTAATAATAATAATAACGCTGCATTTTCGTCTTCGTCTCAAACATTGAAAACTGAATTACATTTTTGTTTAGTAACAGTTACAGTTTTCTTATTGGTTTTTTGCTTATATCTCGAAAACAGTTACTCCTATCAATTTTTATTTTTCTTTTAAAATTAAAGCTGATAAAATTTCCTACAAAATAGTTATTTGCATTTTTCTTGTAGGACCAACCATAAGCGAGTTATAGAGTTGGATATAAATAATATTTAACAAAAACTTGCTTTAAAATAAAATGTTTGAAAAACTAAAAAATAAAATTTCCTACAAAATAGTTATTTGCATTTTTCATGTAGAACAAACCATAAGCGAGATATAAGTTTGAAAATAATTAATAATTAAAAAAAAATGTGTTTTAACAGAAAATGTCTTGTGATTTAAAATACACTTAATTTATTGGGTCCAATACTTAATTAGAAGAAAAAGGAGGTGCAAATAACTATTTTGTTGGAAATTTTATTAGCTTTAATTGTGAAAGAAAGATAAAATTTGATAGGAGTAACTGTTTTCGAGATATAAGCAAAAAACCAATAAGAAAACTGTAACTGTAACTGAACAAAAATGTAATTCAGTTTTCAATGTTTGAGACGAAGACAAAAATGCAGAATTTAAAAACGACTCTGAAAACTTCAGTGACTTTTATGTCACCTCCTTTTTCTTCTAATAAAGTATTGGACCCAATAAATTAAGTGAATTATAAATCACAAGACATTTTCTGTTAAAACACTTTTTTTTAATTATTAATTACTTTCAAACTTATATCTCGCTTATGGTTAGTTCTACATGAAAAATGCAAATAACTATTTTGTAGGAAATTTTATCACCTTTAATTTTGGTGAAAAAGTAAAAATTGATAGGAGTAACTGTTTTCGAGATATAAGCAAAAAACAAAAAAACTGTTACCTTAATTAAGCGCTTGCATATAAGCAAATTTAGTACTACTAGTATTGTTATTATAAATGTTATTGTTATTAATATGACGACTAAAGACAACTCTAAGACTTTAGTGACTTTTATGTCTCCTCCTTTTTCCTCTACTAAAGTGTTAGACACAATTAATTTAGTTTAATTTCAGTTTTTCAAACATTTTACTTTAAAGCAAATTTTTGTTAAATATTAAAAACTATAAAATGGCTTAGATTGCCTAAAAACACACATCACACATGATCTTTTGCATAGAAATGAGAAAACGCTCATATAACACAAAATAAGCTTCATTTTTGCTTAGAAAACTAAGCTTACTTTTATTACTACTATTATTATTATATTTATTATTATTATATTTATTATTATTATTATTATTATTATTACTATTATTATTATTATTATTAATATTATTATTATTAAAAACCGATTATAACTTTTGTATTGTAAATGTTTTTATACCAGTTTTAAAATGAGTTATATTAATTTAGACAATTTCTTGCCTAAAAACACAGATCACAGATGATCTCTTGCATAGAAATGAGAAAACGCTCAGATAACACAAAATAAGCATCATTTTTGCTTAGAAAAACTAAGCTTTAATTTAGAAAGAAATTCATTATTATAAGTATTATTATCATTATTATTATTATTATTATTATTATTATTATTATTATTATTATTATTATTATTATTTATTACTATTATTATTATTATTATTATTAACTTTTGTATAGTAAATGTTTTTATACCAGTTTTAAAATGAGTTATTAATTTTAGACAATTTCTTGCCTAAAAACACAGATCACAGATGATTTCTTGCATAGAAATGAGAAAACGCTCATATAACACAAAAAGAGCTTCATGTTTGCTTATAAAACTAAGCTTACTTTTATTACTATTATTATTTTTATTATTATTATTATTATTATTATTATTATTATTATTATAATTATTATTGTTATTATTATTATTATTATTAAAAACTTATATTAAACAGACAGAAAACGTCGTATTCTGACACAAAAAAACGAATTACGTTATAGACTTGACGAGAACGGCGTATCTCGGACTCTTATAGGACTGTTATAGGGTCAAAAAGTATCAGTTTGGATTAAAATAAATTATTTTTGTTGACTCTCAGTCTGAATTGTTCATCAGTTCAAACAAAAACGGCTTATTTTAGACGATCTTTTGCTTTGAACAAGAAAACTTACATCGAACAGACTAAAAACGTATTAATCTGGCATAAAAGAGCAATTTATGTATCACTTTAGATAAAGGCAGCTAATCCTATTCGTTTCATTGCTTAAAATAGACAAAATTGTTAATAAATCTAACAAAAACGCTGTATTCTAGCACAAAATACTAATTACATTATAGTTTCGACGAGAATAGCTTATTTGGAATGATTCTATGCTTCCAAACGAGTAAATTTTTATTAAACAGATGCCAAACATCATGTTTTGTCCTATAAAGACATTTTATATTGCAGTTTGTATTAAAACAAAATATTTTCGTTGATTCTTTGTTAGAAGCAGCAAACCTAACATTAAAGAATCTGAAAACTTTGTATTCGGACACAAACCACCGAATTTTGTATCAGTTTAGACAAAAACGGTTGATTTTCGACAATATTTTGCTTTGAACAAGAAAATTTATATCAAACTGACTAAAAACGTCTTATTTTAGCACAAAACAAAAGATTTGCGTTATAGTCTTGAAGCTGATTCATGACACAGTTTGGATAAAAACCAATTATTTTTGTTAATTTATTGTTACAAACAAGAAACCTTACATCAAAGCAACTGAAAACCCCTTATTCAGGCACAGAAATTCGAATTACGTTTCAGTCTGGACAAAAGCTGCTTATTTTAGACGATCCTTTGTTTTGAACACGAAAACTTACATTAAAAAGATTAAAAACGTCTTATTCTGGCTGAAAACTGCAAATTATATATTACTCTAGATAAAAGCAATTTATCCTGATTACTCTTTTACTTAGAATAGAGTAAACTTGTATAAAATTTAATGAAAACTTTAAATTTAGTCTCAAAGAAATAATTTACGTTATAGTTTTGACCAGCACTGTTTATTTCAAACGAATTTATGATTCGAAACTAATGAACTTTTATGGGGCAGATGCAAAACCACATATTACCATATAAAGCGTTGTTTTATTTTATTTTAAACGATTCATTGCTATAAACAAGAAAAATTTTATCAAGCATATTGAAAACGTCTTATTCTCGAAAATAAGAGCAAATTATGTATCAGTTTTGACAAAAGCGGATTACTCTGTTTGATTCTATGCTTAGAGTAGAGTAAACTACTATAAAACGTAATGAAAACTCTATATTCAAACTCAAAAGAACAAATTACGTTATAGTTTTGGCAAAAAAAAAATATTTCGGACGATTACATACTTCGAAGTAAGCAAACTTTAATTGAACAAGTGCAAAAGCTAATACTTTGCTTTAAAATAACGATTTATGTGGTAATATGGTATTTTGCATCTGTCCTATAAAAGTTTACTCGTTTCGCTCCATTGAATCATTCGAAATAAATTATTTTGACACAACAACAACGAAAATAATTTGTTTTTGTTTAAACTGTAACATAAGTCGCTTTTATAAAACGAACTAAGACGTTTGGCATCTGTTTATTGAAAGTTTTCTCGTTTGGGGGCATAAAATCGTTTGAAATTAACAGTTCTGGTCAAAACTATAACGTAAATTATTTCTTTGTATCACTTTAAAGATTTGCGTTATAGTCTTGACGAGAACTGTTAATTTCAAACGATTCTATGCTTTGAAACCAGTATACTTTCACTGAACAGAGGCAAAACGTCTGATTTCGCCTTTAAAAAACGATTTATGTCACAGTTTGGATTAAAACCAATGATTTTCGTTTATTCATTGTTACAAACAAGAAACCTTACATCAAAGAAACTGAAAACCTTTTATTCAGGCCCAGAAAATCAAATTACGTTTCAGTCTAGACACAAATTGCTTATTTTAGACGATTCTTTCTTTTGAACACGAAAACTTACATTAAAAAGATTAAAAACGTCTTATTCTGGCTCAAAACTGCAAATTATGTATTACTTTGGATAAAAGCAGTTTATCCTGATTACTCCTTTGCTTAGAATAGAGCAAACTTGTATAAAACTTAATGAAAACTTTAAATTTCGTCTCAAAGAAATAATTTACGTTATAGTTTTGACCAGAACTGTTAATTTCAAACGATTTTATGCCCCCAAACGAGAAAACTTTCACTAAACAAATGCCAAACGTCTTAGTTCGTTTTATAAAAGCGACTTATGTAACAGTTTAAACAAAAACAAATTATTTTCGTTGTTGTTGTGTTAAAATAATTTATTTCGAATGATTCAATGGAGCGAAACGAGTAAACTTTTATAGGACAGATGCAAAATACCATATTACCACATAAATCGTTATTTTAAAGCAAAGTATTAGCTTTTGCACTTGTTCAATTAAAGTTTGCTTACTTCGAAGTATGTAATCGTCCGAAATATTTTTTTTTTGCCAAAACTATAACGTAATTTGTTCTTTTGAGCTTGAATATAGAGTTTTCATTACGTTTTATAGTAGTTTACTCTACTCTAAGCATAGAATCAAACAGAGTAATCCGCTTTTGTCAAAACTGATACATAATTTGCTCTTATTTTCGAGAATAAGACGTTTTCAATATGCTTGATAAAATTTTTCTTGTTTATAGCAATGAATCGTTTAAAATAAGCTGTATTTGCCTAAACTGATACGTAATTCGTTATTTATGCATGGATACGAAGTTTTCAGTTTCTTTGACGTGAAATTTCTTGTTGCAAAAGGTAATACTTTGCTTTAAAACAACGCTTTATATGGTAATATGTGGTTTTGCATCTGCCCCATAAAAGTTCATTAGTTTCGAATCATAAATTCGTTTGAAATAAACAGTGCTGGTCAAAACTATAACGTAAATTATTTCTTTGAGACTAAATTTAAAGTTTTCATTAAATTTTATACAAGTTTACTCTATTCTAAGTAAAGGAGTAATCAGGATAAATTGCTTTTATCTAGAGTAATATATAATTTGCAGTTTTCAGCCAGAATAAGACGTTTTTAATCTTTTTAATGTAAGTTTTCGTGTTCAAAACAAAGGATCGTCTAAAATAAGCAGCTTTTGTCCAGACTGAAACGTAATTCGAATTTCTGTGCCTGAATAAGGGGTTTTCAGTTTCTTTGATGTAAGGTTTCTTGTTTGTAACAATGAATTAACAAAAATAATTGGTTTTTATCCAAACTGTGTCATGAATCAGCTTCAAGACTATAACGCAAATCTTTTGTTTTGTGCTAAAATAAGACGTTTTTAGTCAGTTTGATATAAATTTTCTTGTTCAAAGCAAAATATTGTCGAAAATCAACCGTTTTTGTCTAAACTGGTACAAAATTCGGTGGTTTGTGTCCGAATACAAAGTTTTCAGATTCTTTAATGTTAGGTTTGCTGCTTCTAACAAAGAATCAACGAAAATATTTTGTTTTAATACAAACTGCAATATAAAATGTCTTTATAGGACAAAACATGATGTTTGGCATCTGTTTAATAAAAATTTACTCGTTTGAAAGCATAGAATCATTCCAAATAAGCTATTCTCGTCGAAACTATAATGTAATTAGTATTTTGTGCTAGAATACAGCGTTCTTGTTAGATTTATTAACAATTTTGTCTATTTTAAGCAATGAAACGAATAGGATTAGCTGCCTTTATCTAAAGTGATACATAAATTGCTCTTTTATGCCAGATTAATACGTTTTTAGTCTGTTCGATGTAAGTTTTCTTGTTCAAAGCAAAAGATCGTCTAAAATAAGCCGTTTTTGTTTGAACTGATGAACAATTCAGACTGAGAGTCAACAAAAATAATTTATTTTAATCCAAACTGATACTTTTTGACCCTATAAGAGTCCTATAAGAGTCCGAGATACGCCGTTCTCGTCAAGTCTATAACGTAATTCGTTTTTTTGTGTCAGAATACGACGTTTTCTGTCTGTTTAATATAAGTTTTTAATAATAATAATAATAATAACAATAATAATAATAATAATATTAATAATAATAATAATAATAATAATAATAATAATAATAATAATAAAAATAATAATACTAATAATAGTAATAATAATAATAATAATAATAATAAAAATAATAATAGTAATAAAAGTAGGCTTAGTTTTCTAAGCAAACATGAAGCTCTTTTTGTGTTATATGAGCGTTTTCTCATTTCTATGCAAGAAATCATCTGTGATCTGTGTTTTTAGGCAAGAAATTGTCTAAAATTAATAACTCATTTTAAAACTGGTATAAAAACATTTACTATACAAAAGTTAATAATAATAATAATAATAATAGTAATAAAAAATAATAATAATAATAATAATAATAATAATAATAATAATGATAATAATACTTATAATAATGAATTTCTTTCTAAATTAAAGCTTAGTTTTTCTAAGCAAAAATGATGCTTATTTTGTGTTATCTGAGCGTTTTCTCATTTCTATGCAAGAGATCATCTGTGATCTGTGTTTTTAGGCAAGAAATTGTCTAAATTAATATAACTCATTTTAAAACTGGTACAAAAACATTTACTATACAAAAGTTATAATCGGTTTTTAATAATAATAATATTAATAATAATAATAATAATAGTAATAATAATAATAATAATAATAATAATAATAAATATAATAATAATAGTAGTAATAAAAGTAAGCTTAGTTTTCTAAGCAAAAATAAAGCTTATTTTGTGTGTTATATGAGTGTTTTTAGGCAAGAAATTGTCTAAAATTAATAACTCATTTTAAAACTGGTATAAAAACATTTACTATACAAAAGTTAATAATAATAATAATAATAATAATAATAATAATAGTAATAAAAGAAATAATAATAATAATAATAATAATAATAATAATGATAATAATACTTATAATAATGAATTTCTTTTTAAATTAAAGCTTAGTTTTTCTAAGCAAAAATGATGCTTATTTTGTGTTATCTGAGCGTTTTCTCATTTCTATGCAAGAGATCATCTGTGATCTGTGTTTTTAGACAAGAAATTGTCTAAAATTAATAACTCATTTTAAAACTGGTATAAAAACATTTACTATACAAAAGTTATAATCGGTTTTTAATAATAATAATATTAATAATAATAATAATAATAATAATAATAATAATAATAATAGTAATAATAATAATAATAATAATAATAAAAATAATAATAATAGTAGTAATAAAAGTAAGCTTTGTTTTCTAAGCAAAAATGAAGCTTATTTTGTGTTATATGAGCGTTTTCTCATTTCTATGCAAAAGATCATGTGTGATGTGTGTTTTTAGGCAATCTAAGCCATTTTATAGTTTTTAATATTTAACAAAAATTTGCTTTAAAATAAAATGTTTGAAAAACTGAAATTAAACTAAATTAATTGTGTCTAACACTTTAGTAGAGGAAAAAGGAGGAGACATAAAAGTCACTAAAGTCTTAGAGTTGTCTTTAGTCGTCATATTAATAACAATAACATTTATAATAACAATACTAGTAGTACTAAATTTGATTATATGCAAGCGCTTAATTAAAGTAACAGTTTTTTTGTTTTTTGCTTATATCTCGAAAACAGATACTCCTATCAATTTTTACTTTTTCACCAAAATTAAAGGTGATAAAATTTCCTACAAAATAGTTATTTGCATTTTTCATGTAGAACTAACCATAAACGAGATATAAGTTTGAAAGTAATTAATAATTAAAAAAAAGTGTTTTACAGAAAATGTCTTGTGATTTATAATACACTTAATTTATTGGGTCCAATACTTTATTAGAAGAAAAAGGAGGTGACATAAAAGTCACTGAAGTTTTCAGAGTCGTTTTTAAATGCTGCATTTTTGTCTTCGTCTCAAACATTGAAAACTGAATTACATTTTTGTTCAGTAACAGTTACAGTTTTCTTATTGGTTTTTTGCTTATATCTCGAAAACAGTTACTCCTATCAAATTTTATCTTTCTTTCACAATTAAAGCTAATAAAATTTCCAACAAAATAGTTATTTGCACCTCCTTTTTCTTCTAATTAAGTATTGGACCCAATAAATTAAGTGTATTTTAAATCACAAGACATTTTCTGTTAAAACACATTTTTTTTTAATTATTAATTATTTTCAAACTTATATCTCGCTTATGGTTTGTTCTACATGAAAAATGCAAATAACTATTTTGCAGGAAATTTTATCATCTTTAATTTTGGTGAAAAGTTAAAAATTGATAGGAGTTAAAGATTATTTATATCCAACTCTATAACTCGCTTATGGTTGGTCCTACAAAAAAATGCAAATAACTATTTTGTAGGAAATGTTATCAGCTTTAATTTTGAAAAAAAGATAAAAATTGATAGAAGTAACTGTTTTCGAGATATAAGCAAGAGACCAATAAGAAAACTGTAACTGTTACTGAACAAAAATGTAATTCAGTTTTCAATGTTTGAGACGAAGACGAAAATGCAGCATTATTATTATTATTAATGTTATTGTTATTAATATGACGACTAAAAACGACTCTGAAGTCTTTGGTGACTTTTATGTCTTCTCTTTTTCCTATACTAAAGTGTTAGACTCAATTAATTTAGTTTAATTTCGGTTTTTCAAACATTATATTTTAAAGCAAATTTTTGTTAAAGATTATTTATATCCAACTCTATAACTCGCTTATGGTTGGTCTTACAAAAGAAATGCAAATAATTATTTTGTAGGAAATTTTATCAGCTTTAATTTTGAAAGAAAGATAAAAATTGATAGGAGTAATTGTTTTCGAGATATAAGCAAAAAACCAAAGTAAAAACTGTTACAGTTACTGAACAAAAATGTAAGTTTTCGAGATATAAGCAAGAAACTGTTACCTTAATTAAGCGCTTGCATATAAGCAAATTTAGTACTATTAGTATTATTATTATTAATGTTATTGTTATTGATATGACGACTAAGAACGACTCTCAAGACTTTGGTGACTTTCATGTCACCTCCTTATTCTTCTAATAAAGTATTGGACCCAATAAATTAAGTGTACTTTAAATCACAAGACATTTTCTGTTAAAGCACTTTTTTTTTAAATATTAATTATTTTTAAACTTATATCTCGCTTATGGTTAGTCCTACATGAAAAATGCAAATTACTATTTTGTAGGAAATTTTATTTTTTAGTTTTTCAAACATTTTATTTTAAAGCAAGTTTTTGTTAAATATTATTTATATCCAACTCTATAACTCGCTTATGGTTGGTCCTACAAGAAAAATGCAAATAACTATTTTGTAGGAAATTTTATCAGCTTTAATTTTGAAAGAAAGATAAAAATTAATAGGAGTAACTGTTTTCGAGATATAAGCAAAAAACCAATAAGAAAACTGTAACTGTTACTGAACAAAAATGTAATTCAGTTTTCAATGTTTGAGACGAAGACGAAAATGCAGCATTATTATTATTATTAATGTTATTGTTATTAATATGACGACTAAAAACGACTCTGAAGTCTTTGGTGACTTTTATGTCTTCTCCTTTTTCCTATACTAAAGTGTTAGACTCAATTAATTTAGTTTAATTTCGGTTTTTCAAACATTATATTTTAAAGCAAATTTTTGTTAAAGATTATTTATATCCAACTCTATAACTCGCTTATGGTTGGTCTTACAAAAGAAATGCAAATAACTATTTTGTAGGAAATTTTATCAGCTTTAATTTTGAAAAAAAGATAAAAATTAATAGGAGTAATTGTTTTCGAGATATAAGCAAAAAACCAAAGTAAAAACTGTTACAGTTATTGAACAAAAATGTAAGTTTTCGAGATATAAGCAAGAAACTGTTACCTTAATTAAGCGCTTGCATATAAGCAAATTTAGTACTATTAGTATTATTATTATTAATGTTATTGTTATTGATATGACGACTAAGAACGACTCTCAAGACTTTGGTGACTTTTATGTCACCTCCTTTTTCTTCTAATAAAGTATTGGACCCAATAAATTAAGTGTATTTTAAATCACAAGACATTTTCTGTTAAAGCACTTTTCTTTAAATATTAATTATTTTTAAACTTATATCTCGCTTATGGTTAGTCCTACATAAAAAATGCAAATTACTATTTTGTAAGAAATTTTATTTTTTAGTTTTTCAAACATTTTATTTTAAAGCAAGTTTTTGTTAAATATTATTTATATCCAACTCTATAACTCGCTTAAGGTTGGTCCTACAAGAAAAATGCAAATAACTATTTTGTAGGAAATTTTATCAGCTTTAATTTTGAAAGAAAGATAAAAATTGATAGGAATAATTGTTTTCGAGATATAAGCAAAAAACCAAAGTGAAAACTGTTACAGTAACTAAACAAAAATGTAATTCAGTTTTTAATGTTTGAGACGAAGACGAAAATGCAGCATTTAAAAACGACTCTGAAGACTTCTGTGACTTTTAAGTCACCTCCTTTTTCTTCTAATAATGTATTGGACCCAAAAAATTAAGTGTATTTTAAATCACAAGACATTTTCTGTTAAAGCACTTTTTTTTAAAATATTGATTATTTTCAAACTTATATCTCGCTTATGGTTAGTCCTACATGAAAAATGCAAATAACTATTTTGTAGGAAATTTTATCAGCTTTAATTTTAGTAAACATATAAAAATTGATAGGTGTAACTGTTTTCGAGATATTAGCAAGAAACCAAAAAACTGTTACCTTAATAAAGCGCTTGGATATAAGCAAATTTACTACTATTATTATTATTATTATTATTAATGTTATTGTTATTAATATGACGACTAAAAACGACTCTGAAGACTTTGGTGACTTTTATGTCTTCTCCTTTTTCCTATACTAAAGTGTTAGACACAATAATTTAGTTTAATTTCAGTATTTCAAACATTTTATTTTAAAGCAAATTTTTGTTAAATATTATTTATATCTATCTCTATAACTCGCTTATGCTTGGTCCTACAAGAAAAATACAAATAACTATTTTGTAGGAAATTTTATCAGCTTTAATTTTAGTATAACGTAATTTGTTCTTTTGAGCTTGAATATAGAGTTTTCATTACGTTTTATAGTAGTTTACTCTACTCTAAGCATAGAATCAAACAGAGTAATCCGCTTTTGTCAAAACTGATACATAATTTGCTCTTATTTTCGAGAATAAGACGTTTTCAATATGCTTGATAAAATTTTTCTTGTTTATAGCAATGAATCGTTTAAAATAAGCTGTATTTGCCTAAACTGATACGTAATTCGTTATTTATGCATGGATACGAAGTTTTCAGTTTCTTTGACGTGAAATTTCTTGTTGCAAAAGGTAATACTTTGCTTTAAAACAACGCTTTATATGGTAATATGTGGTTTTGCATCTGCCCCATAAAAGTTCATTAGTTTCGAATCATAAATTCGTTTGAAATAAACAGTGCTGGTCAAAACTATAACGTAAATTATTTCTTTGAGACTAAATTTAAAGTTTTCATTAAATTTTATACAAGTTTACTCTATTCTAAGTAAAGGAGTAATCAGGATAAATTGCTTTTATCTAGAGTAATATATAATTTGCAGTTTTCAGCCAGAATAAGACGTTTTTAATCTTTTTAATGTAAGTTTTCGTGTTCAAAACAAAGGATCGTCTAAAATAAGCAGCTTTTGTCCAGACTGAAACGTAATTCGAATTTCTGTGCCTGAATAAGGGGTTTTCAGTTTCTTTGATGTAAGGTTTCTTGTTTGTAACAATGAATTAACAAAAATAATTGGTTTTTATCCAAACTGTGTCATGAATCAGCTTCAAGACTATAACGCAAATCTTTTGTTTTGTGCTAAAATAAGACGTTTTTAGTCAGTTTGATATAAATTTTCTTGTTCAAAGCAAAATATTGTCGAAAATCAACCGTTTTTGTCTAAACTGGTACAAAATTCGGTGGTTTGTGTCCGAATACAAAGTTTTCAGATTCTTTAATGTTAGGTTTGCTGCTTCTAACAAAGAATCAACGAAAATATTTTGTTTTAATACAAACTGCAATATAAAATGTCTTTATAGGACAAAACATGATGTTTGGCATCTGTTTAATAAAAATTTACTCGTTTGAAAGCATAGAATCATTCCAAATAAGCTATTCTCGTCGAAACTATAATGTAATTAGTATTTTGTGCTAGAATACAGCGTTTTTGTTAGATTTATTAACAATTTTGTCTATTTTAAGCAATGAAACGAATAGGATTAGCTGCCTTTATCTAAAGTGATACATAAATTGCTCTTTTATGCCAGATTAATACGTTTTTAGTCTGTTCGATGTAAGTTTTCTTGTTCAAAGCAAAAGATCGTCTAAAATAAGCCGTTTTTGTTTGAACTGATGAACAATTCAGACTGAGAGTCAACAAAAATAATTTATTTTAATCCAAACTGATACTTTTTGACCCTATAAGAGTCCTATAAGAGTCCGAGATACGCCGTTCTCGTCAAGTCTATAACGTAATTCGTTTTTTTGTGTCAGAATACGACGTTTTCTGTCTGTTTAATATAAGTTTTTAATAATAATAATAATAATAACAATAATAATAATAATAATATTAATAATAATAATAATAATAATAATAATAATAATAATAATAATAAAAATAATAATACTAATAATAGTAATAATAATAATAATAATAATAATAAAAATAATAATAGTAATAAAAGTAGGCTTAGTTTTCTAAGCAAACATGAAGCTCTTTTTGTGTTATATGAGCGTTTTCTCATTTCTATGCAAGAAATCATCTGTGATCTGTGTTTTTAGGCAAGAAATTGTCTAAAATTAATAACTCATTTTAAAACTGGTATAAAAACATTTACTATACAAAAGTTAATAATAATAATAATAATAATAGTAATAAAAAATAATAATAATAATAATAATAATAATAATAATAATAATAATGATAATAATACTTATAATAATGAATTTCTTTCTAAATTAAAGCTTAGTTTTTCTAAGCAAAAATGATGCTTATTTTGTGTTATCTGAGCGTTTTCTCATTTCTATGCAAGAGATCATCTGTGATCTGTGTTTTTAGGCAAGAAATTGTCTAAATTAATATAACTCATTTTAAAACTGGTACAAAAACATTTACTATACAAAAGTTATAATCGGTTTTTAATAATAATAATATTAATAATAATAATAATAATAGTAATAATAATAATAATAATAATAATAATAATAATAATAAATATAATAATAATAGTAGTAATAAAAGTAAGCTTAGTTTTCTAAGCAAAAATAAAGCTTATTTTGTGTGTTATATGAGTGTTTTTAGGCAAGAAATTGTCTAAAATTAATAACTCATTTTAAAACTGGTATAAAAACATTTACTATACAAAAGTTAATAATAATAATAATAATAATAATAATAATAATAGTAATAAAAGAAATAATAATAATAATAATAATAATAATAATAATAATAATAATGATAATAATACTTATAATAATGAATTTCTTTTTAAATTAAAGCTTAGTTTTTCTAAGCAAAAATGATGCTTATTTTGTGTTATCTGAGCGTTTTCTCATTTCTATGCAAGAGATCATCTGTGATCTGTGTTTTTAGACAAGAAATTGTCTAAAATTAATAACTCATTTTAAAACTGGTATAAAAACATTTACTATACAAAAGTTATAATCGGTTTTTAATAATAATAATATTAATAATAATAATAATAATAATAATAATAATAGTAATAATAATAATAATAATAATAATAAAAATAATAATAATAGTAGTAATAAAAGTAAGCTTTGTTTTCTAAGCAAAAATGAAGCTTATTTTGTGTTATATGAGCGTTTTCTCATTTCTATGCAAAAGATCATGTGTGATGTGTGTTTTTAGGCAATCTAAGCCATTTTATAGTTTTTAATATTTAACAAAAATTTGCTTTAAAATAAAATGTTTGAAAAACTGAAATTAAACTAAATTAATTGTGTCTAACACTTTAGTAGAGGAAAAAGGAGGAGACATAAAAGTCACTAAAGTCTTAGAGTTGTCTTTAGTCGTCATATTAATAACAATAACATTTATAATAACAATACTAGTAGTACTAAATTTGATTATATGCAAGCGCTTAATTAAAGTAACAGTTTTTTTGTTTTTTGCTTATATCTCGAAAACAGATACTCCTATCAATTTTTACTTTTTCACCAAAATTAAAGGTGATAAAATTTCCTACAAAATAGTTATTTGCATTTTTCATGTAGAACTAACCATAAGCGAGATATAAGTTTGAAAGTAATTAATAATTAAAAAAAAGTGTTTTACAGAAAATGTCTTGTGATTTATAATACACTTAATTTATTGGGTCCAATACTTTATTAGAAGAAAAAGGAGGTGACATAAAAGTCACTGAAGTTTTCAGAGTCGTTTTTAAATGCTGCATTTTTGTCTTCGTCTCAAACATTGAAAACTGAATTACATTTTTGTTCAGTAACAGTTACAGTTTTCTTATTGGTTTTTTGCTTATATCTCGAAAACAGTTACTCCTATCAAATTTTATCTTTCTTTCACAATTAAAGCTAATAAAATTTCCAACAAAATAGTTATTTGCACCTCCTTTTTCTTCTAATTAAGTATTGGACCCAATAAATTAAGTGTATTTTAAATCACAAGACATTTTCTGTTAAAACACATTTTTTTTTAATTATTAATTATTTTCAAACTTATATCTCGCTTATGGTTTGTTCTACATGAAAAATGCAAATAACTATTTTGCAGGAAATTTTATCATCTTTAATTTTGGTGAAAAGTTAAAAATTGATAGGAGTTAAAGATTATTTATATCCAACTCTATAACTCGCTTATGGTTGGTCCTACAAAAAAATGCAAATAACTATTTTGTAGGAAATGTTATCAGCTTTAATTTTGAAAAAAAGATAAAAATTGATAGAAGTAACTGTTTTCGAGATATAAGCAAGAGACCAATAAGAAAACTGTAACTGTTACTGAACAAAAATGTAATTCAGTTTTCAATGTTTGAGACGAAGACGAAAATGCAGCATTATTATTATTATTAATGTTATTGTTATTAATATGACGACTAAAAACGACTCTGAAGTCTTTGGTGACTTTTATGTCTTCTCTTTTTCCTATACTAAAGTGTTAGACTCAATTAATTTAGTTTAATTTCGGTTTTTCAAACATTATATTTTAAAGCAAATTTTTGTTAAAGATTATTTATATCCAACTCTATAACTCGCTTATGGTTGGTCTTACAAAAGAAATGCAAATAATTATTTTGTAGGAAATTTTATCAGCTTTAATTTTGAAAGAAAGATAAAAATTGATAGGAGTAATTGTTTTCGAGATATAAGCAAAAAACCAAAGTAAAAACTGTTACAGTTACTGAACAAAAATGTAAGTTTTCGAGATATAAGCAAGAAACTGTTACCTTAATTAAGCGCTTGCATATAAGCAAATTTAGTACTATTAGTATTATTATTATTAATGTTATTGTTATTGATATGACGACTAAGAACGACTCTCAAGACTTTGGTGACTTTTATGTCACCTCCTTATTCTTCTAATAAAGTATTGGACCCAATAAATTAAGTGTACTTTAAATCACAAGACATTTTCTGTTAAAGCACTTTTTTTTTAAATATTAATTATTTTTAAACTTATATCTCGCTTATGGTTAGTCCTACATGAAAAATGCAAATTACTATTTTGTAGGAAATTTTATTTTTTAGTTTTTCAAACATTTTATTTTAAAGCAAGTTTTTGTTAAATATTATTTATATCCAACTCTATAACTCGCTTATGGTTGGTCCTACAAGAAAAATGCAAATAACTATTTTGTAGGAAATTTTATCAGCTTTAATTTTGAAAGAAAGATAAAAATTAATAGGAGTAACTGTTTTCGAGATATAAGCAAAAAACCAATAAGAAAACTGTAACTGTTACTGAACAAAAATGTAATTCAGTTTTCAATGTTTGAGACGAAGACGAAAATGCAGCATTATTATTATTATTAATGTTATTGTTATTAATATGACGACTAAAAACGACTCTGAAGTCTTTGGTGACTTTTATGTCTTCTCCTTTTTCCTATACTAAAGTGTTAGACTCAATTAATTTAGTTTAATTTCGGTTTTTCAAACATTATATTTTAAAGCAAATTTTTGTTAAAGATTATTTATATCCAACTCTATAACTCGCTTATGGTTGGTCTTACAAAAGAAATGCAAATAACTATTTTGTAGGAAATTTTATCAGCTTTAATTTTGAAAAAAAGATAAAAATTAATAGGAGTAATTGTTTTCGAGATATAAGCAAAAAACCAAAGTAAAAACTGTTACAGTTATTGAACAAAAATGTAAGTTTTCGAGATATAAGCAAGAAACTGTTACCTTAATTAAGCGCTTGCATATAAGCAAATTTAGTACTATTAGTATTATTATTATTAATGTTATTGTTATTGATATGACGACTAAGAACGACTCTCAAGACTTTGGTGACTTTTATGTCACCTCCTTTTTCTTCTAATAAAGTATTGGACCCAATAAATTAAGTGTATTTTAAATCACAAGACATTTTCTGTTAAAGCACTTTTCTTTAAATATTAATTATTTTTAAACTTATATCTCGCTTATGGTTAGTCCTACATAAAAAATGCAAATTACTATTTTGTAAGAAATTTTATTTTTTAGTTTTTCAAACATTTTATTTTAAAGCAAGTTTTTGTTAAATATTATTTATATCCAACTCTATAACTCGCTTATGGTTGGTCCTACAAGAAAAATGCAAATAACTATTTTGTAGGAAATTTTATCAGCTTTAATTTTGAAAGAAAGATAAAAATTGATAGGAATAATTGTTTTCGAGATATAAGCAAAAAACCAAAGTGAAAACTGTTACAGTAACTAAACAAAAATGTAGTTCAGTTTTTAATGTTTGAGACGAAGACGAAAATGCAGCATTTAAAAACGACTCTGAAGACTTCTGTGACTTTTAAGTCACCTCCTTTTTCTTCTAATAATGTATTGGACCCAAAAAATTAAGTGTATTTTAAATCACAAGACATTTTCTGTTAAAGCACTTTTTTTTAAAATATTGATTATTTTCAAACTTATATCTCGCTTATGGTTAGTCCTACATGAAAAATGCAAATAACTATTTTGTAGGAAATTTTATCAGCTTTAATTTTAGTAAACATATAAAAATTGATAGGTGTAACTGTTTTCGAGATATTAGCAAGAAACCAAAAAACTGTTACCTTAATAAAGCGCTTGGATATAAGCAAATTTACTACTATTATTATTATTATTATTAATGTTATTGTTATTAATATGACGACTAAAAACGACTCTGAAGACTTTGGTGACTTTTATGTCTTCTCCTTTTTCCTATACTAAAGTGTTAGACACAATAATTTAGTTTAATTTCAGTATTTCAAACATTTTATTTTAAAGCAAATTTTTGTTAAATATTATTTATATCTATCTCTATAACTCGCTTATGCTTGGTCCTACAAGAAAAATACAAATAACTATTTTGTAGGAAATTTTATCAGCTTTAATTTTAGTAAAAAGATAAAAATTGATAGAAGTAACTGTTTTCGAGATATAAGCAAGAAACCAAAAAACTGTTACCTTAATAAAGCGCTTGCATATAAGCAAATTTAGTACTATTAGTATTATTATTATTAATGTTATTGTTATTAATATGACGACTAAAAACGACTCTCAAAACTTTGGTGACTTTTATGTCTTCTCCTTTTTCCTCAACTAAAGTGTTAGTCTTAATCAATTTAGTTTAATTTCGGTTTTTCAAACATTCTATTTTCAAGCAAATTTTTGTTAAAAATTATTTATATCCAACTCTATAACTCGCTTTTGGTTGGTCCTACAAAAAAATGCCAATAACTATTTTGTAGGAAATTTTATCAGCTTTGATTTTGAAAGAAAGATAAAAATTGATAGGAGTAACTGTTTTCGAGATATAAGCAAAAAACCAATAAGAAAACTGTAACTGTTACTAAACAAAAATGTAATTCAGTATTCAATGTTTGAGACAAAGACGAAAATGCAGCATTTAAAATCGACTCTGAAGACTTCAGTGACTTTTATGTCACCTCCTTTTTCTTCTAATAAAGTATTGGACCCATTAAATTAAGTGTATTTTAAATCACAAGACATTTTCTGTTAAAGCACTTTTTTTTAAATATTAATTATTTTCAAACTTATATATCGCTTATGGTTAGTCCTACATAAAAAATGCAAATTACTATTTTGTAGGAAATTTTATCTGCTTTAATTTTAGTAAAAAGATAAAAATTGATAGGAGTAACTGTTTTCGAGATATAAGCAAGAAACCAAAAAACTGTTACCTTAATTAAGCGCTTGCATATAAGCAAATTTAGTACTAAAAACAACTCTGAAGACTTTGGTGATTTTTATGTCTTCTCCTTTTTCCTCTACTAAAGTGTTAGACCCAATTAATTTAGTTTAATATCGGTTTTTCAAACATTTTATTTTAAAGCAAATTTTTGTTAAAGATTATTTATATCCAACTCTATAACTCGCTTATGGTTGGTCCTACAAAAAAATGGAGATAACTATTTTGTAGGAAATTTTATCAGCTTTAATTTTGAAAAAAAGATAAAAATTGATAGGAGTAACTGTTTTCGAGATATAAGCAAGAAACCAAAAAACTGTTACCTTAATAAAGCGCTTGCATATAAGCAAATTTAGTACTATTAGTGTTATTATTATTAATGTTATTGTTATTAATATGACGACTAAAGACGACTCTGAAACATTTAGTGACTTTTATGTCTTCTCCTTTTTCCTATACTAAAGTGTTAGACCCAATTAATTTAGTTTAATTTTGGTTTTTCAAACATTTTATTTTAAAGCAAATTTTTGTTAAAGATTATTTATATCCAACTCTATAACTCGCTTATGGTTGGTCTTACAAAAGAAATGCAAATAACTATTTTGTAGGAAATTTTATCAGCTTTAATTTTGAAAGAAAGAAAAAAATTGATAGGAGTAATTGTTTTCGAGATATAAGCAAAAAACCAAAGTGAAAACTGTTACAGTTACTGAACAAAAATGTAATTCAGTTTTCAATGTTTGAGACGAAGACGAAAATGCAGCATTTAAAAACGACTCTGAAGACTTCAGTGACTTTTATGTCACCTCCTTTTTCTTCTAATAGAGTATTGGTCCCAATAAATTAAGTGTATTTTAAATCACAAGACATTTTCTGTTAAAGCACTTTTTTTTTAAATATTAATTATTTTCAAACTTCTATCTCGCTTATGGTTAGTCCTACATAAAAAATGCAAATAACTATTTTGTAGGAAATTTTATCAGCTTTAATTTTAGTAAAAAGATAAAAATTGATAGGAGTAACTGTTTTCGAGATATAAACAAGAAACTGTTACCTTAATTAAGCGCTTGCATATAAGCAAATTTAGTAATATTAGTATTATTATTATTAATGTTATTGTTATTAATAGGACGACTAAAGACGACTCTGAAACATTTAGTGACTTTTATGTCTTCTCCTTTTTCCTCTACTAAAGTGTTAGACACAATTAATCTAGTTTAATTCCGGTTTTTCAAGCATTTTATTTTAAAGCAAATTTTTGTTAAATATTATTTATATCCAACTCTATAACTCGTTTATGCTTGGTCCTACAAGAAAAATGTAAATAACTATTTTGTTGGAAATTTTATCAGCTTTAATTTTGAAAAAAAGATAAAATTTGATAGGAGTAACGGTTTTCGAGATATAAGCAAAAAACCAATAAGAAAACTGTAACTGTTACTGAACAAAAATGTAATTCAGTTTTCAATGTTTGAGACGAAGACGAAAATGCAGCATTATTATTATTATTAATGTTATTGTTATTAATATGACGACTAAAAACGACTCTGAAGACTTTGGTGACTTTTATGTCTTCTCTTTTTTCCTATACTAAAGTGTTAGACTCAATTAATTTTGTTTAATTTCGGTTTTTCAAACATTATATTTTAAAGCAAATTTTTGTTAAAGATTATTTATATCCAACTCTATAACTCGCTTATGGTTGGTCTTACAAAAGAAATGCAAATAACTATTTTGTAGGAAATTTTATCAGCTTTAATTTTGAAAGAAAGATAAAAATTGATAGGAGTAATTGTTTTCGAGATATAAGCAAAAAACCAAAGTAAAAACTGTTACAGTTACTGAACAAAAATGTAAGTTTTCGAGATATAAGCAAGAAACTCTTACCTTAATTAAGCGCTTGCATATAAGCAAATTTAGTACTATTAGTATTATTATTATTTATGTTATTGTTATCAATATGACGACTAAGAACGACTCTCAAGATTTTGGTGACTTTTAGGTCACCTCCTTTTTCTTCTAATAAAGTATTAGACCCAATAAATTAAGTGTATTTTAAATCACAAGACATTTTCTGTTAAAGCACTTTTTTTTTAAATATTAATTATTTTCAAACTTATATCTCGCTTATGGTTAGTCCTACATGAAAAATGCAAATTACTATTTTGTAGGAAATTTTATTTTTTAGTTTTTCAAACATTTTATTTTATAGCAAGTTTTTGTTAAATATTATTTATATCCAACTCTATAACTCGCTTATGGTTGGTCCTACAAGAAAAATGCAAATAACTATTTTGTAGGAAATTTTATCAGCTTTAATTTTGAAAGAAAGTTAAAAATTGATAGAAGTAATTGTTTTCGAGATATAAGCAAAAAACCAAAGTAAAAACTGTTACAGTTACTAAACAAAAATGTAACTCAGTTTTCAATGTTTGAGACGAAGACGAAAATGCAGCATTTAAAAACGACTCTGAAGACTTCAGTGACATTTAAGTCACCTCCTTTTTCTTCTAATAATGTATTGGACCCAATAAATTAAGTGGATTTTAAATCACAAGACATTTTCTGTTAAAGCACTTTTTTTTTTAAATATTAATTATTTTTAAACTTATATCTCGCTTATGGTTAGTCCTACATAAAAAATGCAAATAACTATTTTGTAGGAAATTTTATCAGCTTTAATTTTAGTAAACAGATAAAAATTGATAGGAGTAACTGTTTTCGAGATATAAGCAAGAAACCAAAAAACTGTTGCCTTAATAAAGCGCTTACATGTAAGCAAATTTAGTACTATTAGTATTATTATTATTAATGTTATTGTTATTAATATGACGACTAAAAACGACTCTGAAGACTTTGGTGACTTTTATGTCTTCTCCTTTTTCCTATACTAAAGTGTTAGACACAATTAATTTAGTTTAATTTCAGTATTTCAAACATTTTATTTTAAAGCAAATTTTTGTTAAATATTATTTATATCTATCTCTATAACTCGCTTATGCTTGGTCCTACAAGAAAAATACAAATAATTATTTTGTAGGAAATTTTATCAGCTTTAATTTTAGTAAAAAGATAAAAATTGATAGGAGTAACTGTTTTCGAGATATAAGCAAGAAACCAAAAAACTGTTACCTTAATAAAGCGCTTGCATATAAGCAAATTTAGTACTATTAGTATTATTATTATTAATGTTATTGTTATTAATATGACGACTAAAAACGACTCTGAAGACTTTGGTGACTTTTATGTCTTCTCCTTTTTCCTATACTAAAGTGTTAGACACAATTAATTTAGTTTAATTTCAGTATTTCAAACATTTTATTTTAAAGCAAATTTTTGTTAAATATTATTTATATCTATCTCTATAACTCGCTTATGCTTGGTCCTACAAGAAAAATACAAATAACTATTTTGTAGGAAATTTTATCAGCTTTAATTTTAGTAAAAAGATAAAAATTGATAGGAGTAACTGTTTTTGAGATATAAGCAAGAAACCAAAAAACTGTTACCTTAATAAAGCGCTTGCATATAAGCAAATTTAGTACTATTAGTATTATTATTATTAATGTTATTGTTATTAATATGACGACTAAAAACGACTCTGAAGACTTTAGTGACCTTTATGTCTTCTCCTTTTTCCTCTACTAAAGTGTTAGACACAATTAATTTAGTTT